>NW_027039644.1:0-83397 GCF_034236695.1 Oncorhynchus nerka | reverse complement strand
TGGTTAATATGGTCTGCTCCCCCCTCTACTCTGACTATAGGACTCATGGTTAATATGGTCTGCCCCCCCTACTCTGACTATAGGACTCATGGTTAATATGGTCTCCCCCTCTACTCTGACTCATGGTTAATGGTCCCCCCTCTAGGACTCATGGTTAATATGGTCTGCCCCCCTCTACTCTGACTATAGGACTCATGGTTAATATGGTCTGCCCCCCCTCTACTCTGACTATAGGACTCATGGTTAATATGGTCTGCTCCCCCTCTACTCTGACTATAGGACTCATGGTTAATATGGTCTGCCCCCTCTACTCTGACTATAGGACTCATGGTTAATATGGTCTGCCCCCTACTCTGACTATAGGACTCATGGTTAATATGGTCTGCCCCCCCCCTCTACTCTGACTATAGGACTCATGGTTAATATGGTCTGCCCCCTCTACTCTGACTATAGGACTCATGGTTAATATGGTCTGCCCCCCCCCCTCTACTCTGACTATAGGACTCATGGTTAATATGGTCTGCCCCCCCCTCTACTCTGACTATAGGACTCTGACTATACTCTGACTATAGGACTCATGGTTAATATGGTCTGCCCCCCTCTACTCTGACTATAGGACTCATGGTTAATATGGTCTGCCCCCCTCTACTCTGACTATAGGACTCATGGTTAATATGGTCTGCCCCTCTACTCTGACTATAGGACTCATGGTTAATATGGTCTGCCCCCCTCTACTCTGACTATAGGACTCATGGTTAATATGGTTACTATCATGGTCTATGGTCTGCCCCCCCCTCTACTCTGACTATAGGACTCATAGTTAATATGGTCTGCCCCCCCCCTCTACTCTGACTATAGGACTCATGGTTAATATGGTCTCCCCCTGCCCTCTACTCTGACTATAGGACTCATGGTTAATATGGTCTGCTCCCCCCCCTCTACTCTGACTATAGGACTCATGGTTAATATGGTCTGCCCCCCCCTCTACTCTACTCTGACTATAGGACTCTATGGTTAATATGGTCTGCCCCCCCTACTACTATAGGACTCATGGGACTCATGGTTAATATGGTCTGCCCCCCCCCTCTACTCTGACTATAGGACTCATGGTTAATATGGTCTGCTCCCCCCTCTACTCTGACTATAGGACTCATGGTTAATATGGTCTGCTATAGGACCCCCCCCTCTACTCTGACTATAGGACTCATGGTTAATATGGTCTGCCCCCCCCTCTACTCTGACTATAGGACTCATGGTTAATATGGTCTGCCCCCCTCTACTCTGACTATAGGACTCATGGTTAATATGGTCTGCCCCCCCCTCTACTCTGACTATAGGACTCATGGTTAATATGGTCTGCCCCCCCTCTACTCTGACTATAGGACTCATGGTTAATATGGTCTGCCCCCCTACTCTGACTCTGGACTCATAGGGTCTCATGGTTAATATGGTCTGCCCCCCTACTCTGACTAT
This sequence comes from Oncorhynchus nerka, assembly GCF_034236695.1. Lineage (NCBI taxonomy): Eukaryota > Metazoa > Chordata > Actinopteri > Salmoniformes > Salmonidae > Oncorhynchus > Oncorhynchus nerka. The sequence continues at coordinate 81,924 of NW_027039644.1, read as the reverse complement.
AGGACTCATGACTACTATAGGACTCATGGTTAATATGGTCTGCCCCCTCTACTCTGACTATAGGACTCATGGTTAATATGGTCTGCCCCCCCTCTACTCTGACTATAGGACTCATGGTTAATATGGTCTGCCCCCCCCCTGTCTACTCTGACTATAGGACTCATGGTTAATATGGTCTGCCACCCCCCTCTACTCTGACTATAGGACTCATGGTTAATATGGTCTGCTCCCCCTCTACTCTGACTATAGGACTCATGGTTAATATGGTCTGCCCCCCTCTACTCTACTCTGGACTATAGGACCCCCTCTACTCTGACTACTAGGACTCATGGTTAATATGGTCTGCCCCCCCTCTACTCTGACTATAGGACTCATGGTTAATATGGTCTGCCCCCCTCCCTACTCTGACTATAGGACTCATGGTTAATATGGTCTGCCCCCCTCTACTCTGACTATAGGACTCATGGTTAATATGGTCTGCCCCCCCTACTCTGACTATAGGACTCATGGTTAATATGGTCTGCCCCCCCCTACTCTGACTATAGGACTCATGGTTAATATGGTCTGCCCCCCTCTACTCTGACTATAGGACTCATGGTTAATATGGTCTGCCCCCCTCTACTCTGACTATAGGACTCATGGTTAATATGGTCTGCTCCCCCTCTACTCTGACTATAGGACTCATGGTTAATATGGTCTAACTCTGACTATAGGACTCATGGTTAATATGGTCTGCCCCCTCTACTCTGACTATAGGACTCATGGTTAATATGGTCTGCCCCCCCCTCTACTCTGACTATAGGACTCATGGTTAATATGGTCATGGTTATGGTATGGTCTGCCCCCCTCTACTCTGACTATAGGACTCATGGTTAATATGGTCTGCCCCCCCCCCTCTACTCTGACTATAGGACTCATGGTTAATATGGTCTGCCCCCCCTCTCTATAGGACTCTGACTGCCCCCTCTCTATCTGACTATAGGACTCATGGTTAATATGGTCTGCCCCCTCTACTCTGACTATAGGACTCATGGTTAATATGGTCTGCCCCCCTCTACTCTGACTATAGGACTCATGGTTAATATGGTCTGCCCCCCTCTACTCTGACTATAGGACTCATGGTTAATATGGTCTGCCCCCCTCTCTACTCTGACTATAGGACTCATGGTTAATATGGTCTGCCCCCCCCTCTACTCTGACTATAGGACTCATGGTTAATATGGTCTGCCCCCCCTCTACTCTGACTATAGGACTCATGGTTAATATGGTCTGCTCCCCCCCCTCTACTCTGACTATAGGACTCATGGTTAATATGGTCTGCCCCCCCCTCTACTCTGACTATAGGACTCATGGTTAATATGGTCTGCCCCCCTCTACTCTGACTATAGGACTCATGGTTAATATGGTCTGCCCCCCCCTCTACTCTGACTATAGGACTCATGGTTAATATGGTCTGCCCCCCCCCTCTACTCTGACTATAGGACTCATGGTTAATATGGTCTGCCCCCCTCTACTCTGACTATAGGACTCATGGTTAATATGGTCTGCCCCCCCTCTACTCTGACTATAGGACTCATGGTTAATATGGTCTGCCCCCCCCCCTCTACTCTGACTATAGGACTCATGGTTAATATGGTCTGCCCCCCCTCTACTCTGACTATAGGACTCATGGTTAATATGGTCTGCCCCCCCTCTCTATAGGACTCATGGTTAATATGGTCTGCTCCCCCCCTCTACTCTGACTATAGGACTCATGGTTAATATGGTCTCCCCCTCTAGACTATAGGACTCATGGTTAATATGGTCATGGTTAAGACTCATGGTTAATATGGTCTGCTGCCCCCCCTCATGGTTAATATGGTCTGCCCCCCTCTCTACTCTGACTATAGGACTCATGGTTAATATGGTCTGCCCCCCCTCTACTCTGACTATAGGACTCATGGTTAATATGGTCTGCCCCCCCCTCTACTCTGACTATAGGACTCATGGTTAATATGGTCTGCCCCCCTCTACTCTGACTATAGGACTCATGGTTAATATGGTCTGCCCCCCCTCTACTCTGACTATAGGACTCATGGTTAATATGGTCTGACTATAGGACTCATGGTTAATATGGTCTGCCCCCTCTACTCTGACTATAGGACTCATGGTTAATATGGTCTGCCCCCCTACTCTGACTACTCTGGTTAATATGGTCTATAGGACTCATGGTTAATATGGTCTGCTCCCCCTCTACTCTGACTATAGGACTCATGGTTAATATGGTCTGCCCCCCTCTACTCTGACTATAGGACTCATGATGGTCTGCCCCCCCTCTACTCTGACTATAGGACTCATGGTTAATATGGTCTGCCCCCCTCCCTGACTATAGGACTCATGGTCTACTCTGACTATAGGACTCATGGTTAATATGGTCTGCCCCCCTCTACTCTGACTATAGGACTCATGGTTAATATGGTCTGCCCCCCCTCTACTCTGACTATAGGACTCATGGTTAATATGGTCTGCCCCCCCCTACTCTGACTATAGGACTCATGGTTAATATGGTCTGCCCCCCTCTACTCTGACTATAGGACTCATGGTTAATATGGTCTGACTATAGGACTCCCCCCCCCCTCTACTCTGACTATAGGACTCATGGTTAATATGGTCTGCCCCCCCCTCTACTCTGACTATAGGACTCATGGTTAATATGGTCTGACTATAGGACTCCCCCCCTCTACTCTGACTATAGGACTCATGGTTAATATGGTCTGCCCCCCTCTACTCTGACTATAGGACTCATGGTTAATATGGTCTGCCCCCCTGACCATAGGACTCTACTCTGACTATAGGACTCATGGTTAATATGGTCTGCCCCCCTCTACTCTGACTATAGGACTCATGGTTAATATGGTCTGCCCCCTCTACTCTGACTATAGGACTCATGGTTAATATGGTCTGCCCCCCCTCTACTCTGACTATAGGACTCATGGTTAATATGGTCTGCCCCCCTCTACTCTGACTATAGGACTCATGGTTAGGACTCATGGTCTATGCCCCCCCCCTCTACTCTGACTATAGGACTCATGGTTAATATGGTCTGACTATAGGACTCCCCCCCCCTCTACTCTGACTATAGGACTCATGGTTAATATGGTCTGCCCCCCCTCTACTCTGACTATAGGACTCATGGTTAATATGGTCTGCCCCCTCCCCTATAGGACTCTACTCTGACTATAGGACTCATGGTTAATATGGTCTGCCCCCCTCTACTCTGACTATAGGACTCATGGTTAATATGGTCTATAGGACTCATGGTTAATATGGTCTGCCCCCCCTCTACTCTGACTATAGGACTCATGGTTAATATGGTCTGCCCCCCCCCTCTACTCTGACTATAGGACTCATGGTTAATATGGTCTGCCCCCCCTCTACTCTACTCTGACTATAGGACTCATGGTTAATATGGTCTGCCCCCCTCTACTCTGACTATAGGACTCATGGTTAATATGGTCTGCCCCCCCTCTACTCTGACTATTAGGACTCATGGTTATGGTTAATATGGTCTGCCCCCCCTCTACTACTCTGACTATAGGACTCATGGTTAATATGGTCTATGACTATAGGACTCATGGTTAATATGGTCTGCCCCCCTCTACTCTGACTATAGGACTCATGGTTAATATGGTCTGCCCCCCCCCCCGTCTACTCTGACTATAGGACTCATGGTTAATATGGTCTGCCCCCCCCTCTACTCTGACTATAGGACTCATGGTTAATATGGTCTGCCCCCCTCTACTCTGACTATAGGACTCATGGTTAATATGGTCTGCCCCCCCCTCTACTCTGACTATAGGACTCATGGTTAATATGGTCTGCCCTACTCTGACTATAGGACTCATGGTTAATATGGTCTACCCCCCTCTACTGACTATAGGACTCATGGTTAATATGGTCTGCCCCCCCTCTACTCTGACTATAGGACTCATGGTTAATATGGTCTGCCCCCCTACTCTGACTATAGGACTCATGGTCATGGTTAATATGGTCTGCCCCCCTCTACTCTGACTATAGGACTCATGGTTAATATGGTCTGCCCCCCTCTACTCTGACTATAGGACTCATGGTTAATATGGTCTGCCCCCCCTCTACTCTGACTATAGGACTCATGGTTAATATGGTCTGCCCCCCTCTACTCTGACTATAGGACTCATGGTTAATATGGTCTGCCCCCCCTCTACTCTGACTATAGGACTCATGGTTAATATGGTCTGCCCCCCCTCTACTCTGACTATAGGACTCATGGTTAATATGGTCTCCCCCCTCTACTCTGACTATAGGACTCATGGTTAATATGGTCTGCCCCCCCTCTACTCTGACTATAGGACTCATGGTTAATATGGTCTGCTCTATAGGACCCCCCCCTCTACTCTGACTATAGGACTCATGGTTAATATGGTCTGACTATAGGACTCCCCCTCTACTCTGACTATAGGACTCATGGTTAATATGGTCTGCCCCCCCCCCTCTACTCTGACTATAGGACTCATGGTTAATATGGTCTGCCCCCCTCTACTCTGACTATAGGACTCATGGTTAATATGGTCTGCCCCCCTCTACTCTGACTATAGGACTCATGGTTAATATGGTCTGCCCCCCCTCTACTCTGACTATAGGACTCATGGTTAATATGGTCTGCCCCCCCTCTACTCTGACTATAGGACTCATGGTTAATATGGTCTGCCCCCCCCCTCTACTCTGACTATAGGACTCATGGTTAATATGGTCTGCCCCCCTCTACTCTGACTATAGGACTCATGGTTAATATGGTCTGCCCCCCCCCCCCCTCTACTCTGACTATAGGACTCATGGTTAATATGGTCTGCCCCCCCCTCTACTCTGACTATAGGACTCATGGTTAATATGGTCTGCCCCCCACCTGACCTACTCTGACTATAGGACTCATAATATGGTCTCCCCCTCCCCCTCTACTCTGACTATAGGACTCATGGTTAATATGGTCTGCCCCCCTACTCTGACTATAGGACTCATGGTTAATATGGTCTGCCCCCCTCTACTCTGACTATAGGACTCATGGTTAATATGGTCTGCCCCCCTCTACTCTGACTATAGGACTCATGGTTATGTTAATATGGTCTGCCCCCCCTCTACTCTGACTATAGGACTCATGGTTAATATGGTCTGCCCCCCCCGTCTACTCTGACTATAGGACTCATGGTTAATATGGTCTGCCCCCCTCTACTCTGACTATAGGACTCATGGTTAATATGGTCTGCCCCCCCTCTACTCTGACTATAGGACTCATGGTTAATATGGTCTGCCCCCCCTCTACTCTGACTATAGGACTCATGGTTAATATGGTCTGCCCCCCCTACTCTGACTATAGGACTCATGGTTAATATGGTCTGCCCCCCCTCTACTCTGACTATAGGACTCATGGTTAATATGGTCTGCCCTACTCTGACTATAGGACTCATGGTTAATATGGTCTGCCCCCCCCTCTACTCTGACTATAGGACTCATGGTTAATATGGTCTGCCCCCCCTCTACTCTGACTATAGGACTCATGGTTAATATGGTCTGCCCCCCCTCTACTCTGACTATAGGACTCATGGTTAATATGGTCTGACTATAGGACCCCCCTCTACTCTGACTATAGGACTCATGGTTAATATGGTCTGCCCCCCTCTACTCTGACTATAGGACTCATGGTTAATATGGTCTGCCCCCCTCTACTCTGACTATAGGACTCATGGTTAATATGGTCTGCCCCCCCCTCTACTCTGACTATAGGACTCATGGTTAATATGGTCTGCCCCCCTCTACTCTGACTATAGGACTCATGGTTAATATGGTCTGCCCCCCTCTACTCTGACTATAGGACTCATGGTTAATATGGTCTGCCCCCCTCTACTCTGATGGTTAATATGGTCTGCCCCCCTACTCTACTCTGACTATAGGACTCATGGTTAATATGGACTATAGGACTCATGCCCCCCCCCTCTACTCTGACTATAGGACTCATGGTTAATATGGTCTGCCCCCCCCTCTACTCTGACTATAGGACTCATGGTTAATATGGTCTGCCCCCCTCTACTCTGACTATAGGACTCACTGACTTAATTAATATGGTCTGCCCCCCCTCTACTCTGACTATAGGACTCATGGTTAATATGGTCTGCCCCCCTCTACTCTGACTATAGGACTCATGGTTAATATGGTCTGACTATAGGACCCCCCCCTCTACTCTGACTATAGGACTCATGGTTAATATGGTCTGCCCCCCCCTCTACTCTGACTATAGGACTCATGGTTAATATGGTCTGCCCCCCTCTACTCTGACTATAGGACTCATGGTTAATATGGTCTGCCCCCCTCTACTCTGACTATAGGACTCATGGTTAATATGGTCTGCCCCCCCCTGTCTACTCTGACTATAGGACTCATGGTTAATATGGTCTGCCCCCCTCTACTCTGACTATAGGACTCATGGTTAATATGGTCTGCTACTCTGACTATAGGACTCATGGTTAATATGGTCTGCCCCCCTCTACTCTGACTATAGGACTCATGGTTAATATGGTCTGCCCCCCCTCTCTGACTCTCATGGTTAATACTACTCTGACTATAGGACTCATGGTTAATATGGTCTGCCCCCCTCTACTCTGACTATAGGACTCATGGTTAATATGGTCTGCCCCCCCTCTACTCTGACTATAGGACTCATGGTTAATATGGTCTGCCCCCCTGACTATAGGACTCTGACTATAGGACTCATGGTTAATATGGTGGCCCCCCCTCTACTCTGACTATAGGACTCATGGTTAATATGGTCTCCCCCTACTCTGACTATAGGACTCATGGTTAATATGGTCTGCCCCCCTCTACTCTGACTATAGGACTCATGGTTAATATGGTCTGCCCCCCTCTACTCTGACTATAGGACTCATGGTTACTATGGTCTGCCCCCCCTGCTCTACTCATGGTTAATATGGTCTGCCCCCCCCCCCCCTCTACTCTGACTATAGGACTCATGGTTAATATGGTCTGCCCCCCCCTCTACTCTGACTATAGGACTCATGGTTAATATGGTCTGCCCCCTACTCTGACTATAGGACTCTGACTGCCCCCCTATACTATAGGACTCATGGTTAATATGGTCTGCCCCCCTCTATGGGACTCATGGTTAATATGGTCTGCCCCCCTCTACTCTGACTATAGGACTCATGGTTAATATGGTCTGCCCCCCTCTACTCTGACTATAGGACTCATGGTTAATATGGTTAACTATGGACTCATGGTTAATATGGTCTCCCCCCCTCTACTCTGACTATAGGACTCATGGTTAATATGGTCTGCCCCCCCTCTACTCTGACTATAGGACTCATGGTTAATATGGTCTGCCCCCCTCTACTCTGACTATAGGACTCATGGTTAATATGGTCTGCCCCCCCTACTCTGACTATAGGACTCATGGTTAATATGGTCTGCCCCCCTCTACTCTGACTATAGGACTCATGGTTAATATGGTCTGCCCCCCCTCTACTCTGACTATAGGACTCATGGTTAATATGGTCTGCCCCCCTCTACTCTGACTATAGGACTCATGGTTAATATGGTCTGCCCCCCCCCTCTACTCTGACTATAGGACTCATGGTTAATATGGTCTGCCCCCTCTACCTGACTATCTGCCCATGGTTAATATGGTCCCCCCCTCTACTCTGACTATAGGACTCATGGTTAATATGGTCTGCCCACCCCCCTCTACTCTGACTATAGGACTCATGGTTAATATGGTCTGCCCCCCCTCTACTCTGACTATAGGACTCATGGTTAATATGGTCTGCTCCCCCCCTCTACTCTGACTATAGGACTCATGGTTATTATGATCTGCCTATAGGACCCCTTGTCTGGGTCTGTTATATACTCTAACTCAACTAACATCTACAACGAACAACTTCAATAAACAGCTGCAACAATCCAACACTCTGTCAAAAGCACGAAAGCTGTGGTCTGTCCACATTTCTGAAGGAAAGGAATACAGTTTAAAAATCAAGTTGAATGTTAATGTTAAGTCTATAAAACTTCATGAGAGGACCATGACCAATACCTACTAATGCCTTATACTGTTAGAACGCTCAGATTTTCTGCTTTTTTGTCGTTGTTGGTATTTTTTAAAATATATTTTTAAATATATTTGATTTATTTCACCTTTATTTAACCAGGTAGGCTAGTTGAGAACAAGTACTCATTTACAACTGCGACCTGGCCGAGATAAAGCATAGCAGTGTGAACAGACAGCAACACAGAGTTACACATGGAGTAAACAATTAACAAGTCAATAACATAGTATGAATATATATATATACATTGTGTGCAAAAGGCATGAGGAGGTAAGGCAATAAGTAGCCCATAGGAGTGAATAATTACAATTTAGCAGATTAACACTGGAGTGATAAATGAGCAGATGGACATGTGCAGGTAGAGATGCTGGTGTGCAAAAGAGCAGAAAAGTAAATAAAATAAAAACCGTATGGGGATGAGGTAGGTAAATTGGGTGGGCTATTTACCGATAGACTATGTACAGCTGCAGCGATCGGTTAGCTGCTCAGATAGCAGATGTTTGAAGTTGGTGAGGGAGATAAAAGTGATTCATGATTTGTATGCACTTTTTTCACTAATATGCATTGCTATAGTAAGTAGTATGACAAGGGAGTACATGGTAGATGTCATGTTGAAATCTCATATGCTAGGAATAACCTATTGATGATAACTGGGGGAATAGAGCTTGGATTTCTTTGTTGCTCATAATCAACATTACATTTGACATGCTAGAAGATTTCAGTTGTCTTATTTACTGTGATCAGTGCATTCGGGAAAGTATTCAGACCCCTTGACTTTTTCCACATCTTGTTACCTTACAGCCTTATTCTAAAATGTATTAAATAGTTTTTTTTCCCCCACATCAATCTACATACAATACCCCATAATGACATCACAATACCCCACAATGACATCACAATACCCCATAATGACATCATTATGGGGTATTGTGATGTCATCATAGGGTATTGTGATGTCGTCATGGGGTATTGTGTGTAGATTGATGAGGAATATGTCTAATATAATCCATTTTCCATTTTAGAATAAGGCTGTAACGTAACAAAATGTGGAAAAAGTCAAGGGGTCTGAATACTTTTCGAATGCAGTGTAGCTAGTGGTCAGGAACATCCTTCACTGCTGTCGTTCATTGTTTACTCTCTCCTGTGAACGTGCCTGTGCTGTGCTGTTCCGCCACAAATTAACAGACAGTCCAATCAGCGAAATATGCGTTAAGGCGGGACTCCCGAGCCTCCAATGGTTGTGGAGATGTAACCCGATATCCCAGAGTCACCTGACGCCAACTGAATATAGAAGCAAGAAAAAGACGTGATTTGTCCTAACAGAAGTCGAGTCATAAGCAAATGACCTTGATACGTCTTAACATAACAATATGGGACTTAAACTTCTTTTAAGAATTAAAGCATTTCACATGAGTAGAGTTAAGATCTAAGCTTCGTTATCTTTTCTTACTGCTTCTACTGCATGTGCTGCTGCCGTGCGTTTAGCATGTGGTGAGTTAGCTTGAAGCTCACCAACGGTGGTATCTATTCTGTCTAGCAGCAGTCGGTTTGGACTCATGTTTCCCTCATTGCATGCTCTTCATAACCAGTGTTTTGCATTCCCCCCCGATCCCTCTTTTTTTCTCCTCCTCTTTGTGTTCCCTCCGTCCTTCAGATGTTTCAACCCATCATGTTGTTCATCCTCGTTCTAGTCCTCTTCTCGTCTCTCTCGTACGCCGTGGTCTTTAAGTTGGTCTTTCTCTTTGTGCTTTTCTTCGTTCTCTAACTCTGTTCTGTTGTAGTTCTCTAATCCTTCTGTTCTGTTGTAGTTCTCTAATCCGTCTGTTCTGTTGTAGTTCTCTAATCCGTCTGTTCTGTTGTAGTTCTTAGTTCTCTAATCCGTCTGTTCTGTTGTAGTTCTTAGTTCTCTAATCCGTCTGTTCTGTTGTAGTTCTTAGTTCTCTAATCCGTCTGTTCTGTTGTAGTTCTCTAATCCGTCTGTTCTGTTGTAGTTCTTAGTTCTCTAATCCGTCTGTTCTGTTGTAGTTCTTAGTTCTCTAATCCGTCTGTTCTGTTGTAGTTCTCTAATCCGTCTGTTCTGTTGTAGTTCTCTAATCCGTCTGTTCTGTTGTAGTTCTCTAATCCGTCTGTTCTGTTGTAGTTCTTAGTTCTCTAAGCCGTCTGTTCTGTTGTAGTTCTTAGTTCTCTAAGCCGTCTGTTCTGTTGTAGTTCTTAGTTCTCTAAGCCGTCTGTTCTGTTGTAGTTCTTAGTTCTCTAATCCGTCTGTTCTGTTGTAGTTCTTAGTTCTCTAATCCGTCTGTTCTGTTGTAGTTCTCTAAGCCGTCTGTTCTGTTGTAGTTCTTAGTTCTCTATCCGTCTGTTCTGTTGTAGTTCTTAGTTCTCTAAGCCGTCTGTTCTGTTGTAGTTCTTAGTTCTCTAATCCGTCTGTTCTGTTGTAGTTCTTAGTTCTCTAATCCGTCTGTTCTGTTGTAGTTCTCTAATCCGTCTGTTCTGTTGTAGTTCTTAGTTCTCTAATCCGTCTGTTCTATTGTAGTTTTTAGTTCTCTAATCCGTCTGTTCTGTTGTAGTTCTCTAATCCGTCTGTTCTGTTGTAGTTTTTAGTATAATTTTTCACCCTTGTCTTTATCTTCTTATTTTTAATTTTTTTTGCTTTAAAAAAAAATCCTCCTGCTGTTTGTTTATTGTCATTCGTCCGTTTGTTCGTTTATCCACCAATCCGCTTCATGCACTCCCCTCCCCCCTCCATCCCCTCTGTCCCCACACCCACACACCTTCCCTCACCTGTCACCCCCTGACCCCCACCCCCCAGTCACAGTCCGGTGCGAGGGATGAGCTGGAGTGGCGTCTAGGACAGGAGCGAGCCGTGGAGACCCAGGGCCAGAGCCATGACCAGGGGGGTCTTGCCTCAGGGCCCCGCCCAGAACAGGGGAGCCATCCTGGGACACACTAGATACCACAGCCCCCCCCCTTGGCTTCTTTAAGACCTGAGGTCAGTGCCTCTTTCATCTCCATACCTTCCCTCCCTTCTCCCTGTAGTAGGACTGGATGAGGTCAGACAGAACACACCAGTGTAAAGTTTACACTAAGGTTTACACACCACAGTGTAAAGTTTACACTAAGGTTTACACACCACAGTGTAAAGTTTACACTAAGGTTTACACACCACAGTGTAAAGTTTACACTAAGGTTTACACACCACAGTGTAAAGTAAAGATTTAGGGCATTGCACATGTGCGTAGAGTCAAGATATTTCTAAAAGATTTCTTAGCTCAACTGCGTGTCTTTTCAGAGGCATTTAGACATGAGTCAAGTACAGGTGCCAAATTCTGGAATGTTCTTCATGGAACTCGATCAACGCGTTCCTGTGCCGGTTTGAATTTGGCCAGGGGTGGGGGGGGGGGTGTGGAGGATAAGAGCCACATTGTAATAGTAACGGTTAAAGTAGAATTAACAAAGTTCCAGGTCTCACTTTAATATTATCCTGTCAAGGTGTTTTATTTTAGAGCCGGTTGGAGGTACCAGGGCTCATCAAGCTTTATAAAAGTATAGGCTAAGGTGTCCGTCCTCAGCGCCGACCCACTTCAACCCTCTTAAGCTAAGTCCGTTATCTAACGAAACAAAAGCCACTCAGTCCAACATGGCATCAGGTAACACTCCAGCCCACACTGTCACCGTTATCTGATGAGCATCTCACGTCATCCACACGCTCATATCCTAATAATAGTTGAGCTAATTCTGTTCAATGTTTTTCTTGATGTTATACGTTATCGACTATGATCGTTCTGTTCCAAGGCAGGTTATATGTGACTGAGGTCAAGGCGGTGAGTTTATGTCAAATTTCCAAGATTGTTTATTTCATTTTTGTGTTATTTTAAATTTTTAGTTTACTAAAATACAGACTCAGCGTTTCTAAATGGTAGATCATACAATCAATCAAATACATCTTTATAGCCTTTCTTACATCAGCCGATGTCTCAAAGTGCTGTACAGAAACCCAGCCTAAAACCCCAAACAGCAAACAATGCAGGTGTAGAAGCACGGTGGCTAGGAAAAAACTCCCTAGAAAGGCCAAAACCTAGGAAGAAACCTAGAGAGGAACCAGGCTATGAGGGGTGGCCAGTCCTCTTCTGGCTGTGCCGGGTAGAGAGGAACCAGGCTATGAGGGGTGGCCAGTCCTCTTCTGGCTGTGCCAGGTAGAGAGGAACCAGGCTATGAGGGGTGGCCAGTCCTCTTCTGGCTGTGCCGGGTAGAGAGGAACCAGGCTATGAGGGGTGGCCAGTCCTCTTCTGGCTGTGCCAGGTAGAGAGGAACCAGGCTATGAGGGGTGGCCAGTCCTCTTCTGGCTGTGCCAGGTAGAGAGGAACCAGGCTATGAGGGGTGGCCAGTCCTCTTCTGGCTGTACCAGGTAGAGAGGAACCAGGCTCTGAGGGGTGGCCAGTCCTCTTCTGGCTGTGCCGGGTAGAGAGGAACCAGGCTCTGAGGGGTGGCCAGTCCTCTTCTGGCTGTGACAGGTAGAGAGGAACCAGGCTCTGAGGGGTGGCCAGTCCTCTTCTGGCTGTGCCAGGTAGAGAGGAACCAGGCTATGAGGGGTGGCCAGTCCTCTTCTGGCTGTGCCAGGTAGAGAGGAACCAGGCTATGAGGGGTGGCCAGTCCTCTTCTGGCTGTGCCAGGTAGAGAGGAACCAGGTTATGAGGGGTGGCCAGTCCTCTTCTGGCTGTACCAGGTAGAGAGGAACCAGGCTATGAGGGGTGGCCAGTCCTCTTCTGGCTGTACCAGGTAGAGAGGAACCAGGCTCTGAGGGGTGGCCAGTCCTCTTCTGGCTGTGCCAGGTAGAGAGGAACCAGGCTCTGAGGGGTGGCCAGTCCTCTTCTGGCTGTGCCAGGTAGAGAGGAACCAGGCTCTGAGGGGTGGCCAGTCCTCTTCTGGCTGTGCCAGGTAGAGAGGAACCAGGCTCTGAGGGGTGGCCAGTCCTCTTCTGGCTGTGCCAGGTAGAGAGGAACCAGGCTCTGAGGGGTGGCCAGTCCTCTTCTGGCTGTGCCAGGTAGAGAGGAACCAGGCTCGGAGGGGTGGCCAGTCCTCTTCTGGCTGTGCCAGGTAGAGAGGAACCAGGCTATGAGGGGTGGCCAGTCCTCTTCTGGCTGTACCAGGTAGAGAGGAACCAGGCTCTGAGGGGTGGCCAGTCCTCTTCTGGCTGTGCCAGGTAGAGAGGAACCAGGCTCCGAGGTGTGGCCAGTCCTCTTCTGGCTGTACCAGGTAGAGAGGAACCAGGCTCTGAGGGGTGGCCAGTCCTCTTCTGGCTGTGCCAGGTAGAGAGGAACCAGGCTCTGAGGGGTGGCCAGTCCTCTTCTGGCTGTACAAGGTAGAGAGGAACCAGGCTCTGAGGGGTGGGCCAGTCCTCTTCTGGCTGTGCCAGGTAGAGAGGAACCAGGCTCTGAGGGGTGGGCCAGTCCTCTTCTGGCTGTACCAGGTAGAGAGGAACCAGGCTCTGAGGGGTGGGCCAGTCCTCTTCTGGCTGTACCAGGTAGAGAGGAACCAGGCTATGAGGGGTGGCCAGTCCTCTTCTGGCTGTGCCGGGTAGAGAGGAACCAGGCTCTGAGGGGTGGGCCAGTCCTCTTCTGGCTGTGCCAGGTAGAGAGGAACCAGGCTATGAGGGGTGGGCTAGTCCTCTTCTGGCTGTGCCGGGTAGAGAGGAACCAGGCTCTGAGGGGTGGGCCAGTCCTCTTCTGGCTGTGCCAGGTAGAGAGGAACCAGGCTATGAGGGGTGGGCCAGTCCTCTTCTGGCTGTGACAGGTAGAGAGGAACCAGGCTCTGAGGGGGGGCCAGTCCTCTTCTGGCTGTGACAGGTAGAGAGGAACCAGGCTATGAGGGGTGGGCCAGTCCTCTTCTGGCTGTGCCGGGTAGAGAGGAACCAGGCTCTGAGGGGTGGGCCAGTCCTCTTCTGGCTGTGCCAGGTAGAGAGTAACCAGGCTATGAGGGGTGGGCCAGTCCTCTTCTGGCTGTGACAGGTAGAGAGGAACCAGGCTCTGAGGGGGGGCCAGTCCTCTTCTGGCTGTGACAGGTAGAGAGGAACCAGGCTATGAGGGGTGGCCAGTCCTCTTCTGGCTGTACCAGGTAGAGAGGAACCAGGCTCTGAGGGGTGGCCAGTCCTCTTCTGGCTGTACCAGGTAGAGAGGAACCAGGCTCTGAGGGGTGGCCAGTCCTCTTCTGGCTGTGCCGGGTAGAGAGGAACCAGGCTATGAGGGGTGGCCAGTCCTCTTCTGGCTGTGCCAGGTAGAGAGGAACCAGGCTATGAGGGGTGGCCAGTCCTCTTCTGGCTGTACCAGGTAGAGAGGAACCAGGCTCTGAGGGGTGGGCCAGTCCTCTTCTGGATGTGCCAGGTAGAGAGGAACCAGGCTATGAGGGGTGGGCCAGTCCTCTTCTGGCTGTGACAGGTAGAGAGGAACCAGGCTCTGAGGGGGGGCCAGTCCTCTTCTGGCTGTGCCAGGTAGAGAGGAACCAGGCTATGAGGGGTGGCCAGTCCTCTTCTGGCTGTACCAGGTAGAGAGGAACCAGGCTCTGAGGGGTGGCCAGTCCTCTTCTGGCTGTACCAGGTAGAGAGGAACCAGGCTCTGAGGGGTCTCCAGTCCTCTTCTGGCTGTGCCAGGTAGAGAGGAACCAGGATATGAGGGGTGGCCAGTCCTCTTCTGGCTGTGCCAGGTAGAGAGGAACCAGGCTCTGAGGGGGGGCCAGTCCTCTTCTGGCTGTGACAGAAAGAGAGGAACCAGGCTATGAGGGGTGGCCAGTCCTCTTCTGGCTGTGACAGAAAGAGAGGAACCAGGCTATGAGGGGTGGCCAGTCCTCTTCTGGCTGTACCGGGTAGAGAGGAACCAGGCTATGAGGGGTGGTCAGTCCTCTTCTGGCTGTGCCGGGTAGAGAGGAACCAGGCTCTGAGGGGTGGCCAGTCCTCTTCTGGCTGTGCCAGGTAGAGAGGAACCAGGCTCTGAGGGGTGGCCTGTCCTCTTCTGGCTGTGCCAGGTAGAGAGGAACCAGGCTATGAGGGGTGGCCAGTCCTCTTCTGGCTGTGCCAGGTAGAGAGGAACCAGGCTCTGAGGGGTGGCCAGTCCTCTTCTGGCTGTGCCAGGTAGAGAGGAACCAGGCTATGAGGGGTGGCCAGTCCTCTTCTGGCTGTGCCAGGTAGAGAGGAACCAGGCTCTGAGGGGTGGCCAGTCCTCTTCTGGCTGTGCCAGGTAGAGAGGAACCAGGCTATGAGGGGTGGCCAGTCCTCTTCTGGCTGTGCCAGAAAGTATAATAGATGGGTTATCCCACTTTGGAGACAAGTTGAAGATTACATTCCCTTTCATGAGCGTCCCACTTTCTAGAGAGCTCTTCTGTGTTCAGACCCATTTAGGTTCTCATAAGCCTTATCCCTGCCCATCTCTTTAAGGATTTGCCATGTAAAGGCAAAGGGGTCAGCATGGGCCTTCAGGAAGTAGCCTCTCCGTTATCTCAGCCAATCATGGGATCCTGACTTTCTCCCGACGTACTGTAGCTCAGTGCTTTCTCCTTGGCTAAACTTAGGCTCCTAATTTAACATTTTGTATTCCTGTTAACAGATCTCAGACCAGTTTGTAATGAAGATATATGATAGTTTACATGTTTAAAAAAAAAAAAACGTCAAAAGCCTGAATCTGGTCGCAGTTCGACTGTTGGCAGACATACAGGAAGTTCTAAAAATGTTATGACACAACATGCATGCTATTTGCATGTCCTATTGTCCTTACGTCACATAAAGTACATTGTCTCTAAGTCTGCATAGTGTCACGTAATTATAGCATTGACACAAACACTCTGACCCGGGATGTGGTTTCTCTAATATGGGATTTCAGTTTCCCCTCTAACGTAATCTGTGAAGCGGAGAGAGTGAATGAATGAGAGGACGGGTGTAAAAGCAGCTCTGGTACAGCAGGATTACTGCTCTGTGTGATTTACATTTGACATTGGGCTGACAGACAGGGAGAGAGAGAGGGGGAGGAGAAAGGAATGGAGGGAGAGAGAAAAAGGAAGGAGAAATAGATAGAGGGGGAGAGAGGGGGAGGAGAAAGGAATGGAGGGAGAGAGGGAGAGAGAGAGTAAGAGAGAAAGAGGAAGGAGAAATAGATAGAGAGGAGAAAGGAATGGAGGGAGAGAGGGAGAGAGAGAGTAAGAGAGAAAGAGGAAGGAGAAATGGATAGAGGGAGAGGAGAAAGGAATGGAGGGAGAGAGAGGGAGAACACAGAACACAGTCCCGTTAGAACACAGTCCCATTAGAACACAGAACACAGTCCCATTAGAACACAGTCCCATTAGAATACAGAACACTGTCCCATTAAAACACAGTCCCATTAGAACACCGAACACAGTCCCATTAGAACACAGAACACAGTCCCATTAGAACACAGTCCCATTAGAACACAGAACACAGTCCCATTAGAACACAGAACACTGTCCCATTAGAACACTGTCCCATTAGAACACCGAACACAGTCCCATTAGAACACCGAACACAGTCCCATTAGAACACAGAACACAGTCCCATTAGAACACAGAACACAGTCCCGTTAGAACACAGTCCCATTAGAACACAGAACACAGTCCCATTAGAACACAGAACACAGTCCCATTAGAACACAGAACACAGTCCCATTAGAACACAGAAGACAGTCCCATTATAACACAGTCCCATTAGAACACAGAACACAGAGCCGTTAGAACACAGTCCCATTAGAACACAGTCCCATTAGAACACAGAACACAGTCCTGTTAGAACACAGTCCCATTAGAACACAGAACACAGTCCTGTTAGAACACAGTCCCATTACAACACAGAACACTGTCCCATTAGAACACAGTCCCATTAGAACACAGAACACAGTCCCATTAGAACATAGAACACAGTCCCGTTAGAACACAGTCCCATTAGAACACAGTCCCATTAGAACATAGAACACAGTCCCGTTAGAACACAGAACACAGTCCCGTTAGAACACAGTCCCATTAGAACACAGAACACAGTCCCATTAGAACACAGTCCCATTAGAACACAGAACACAGTTCCATTAGAACACAGTCCCATTAGAACACAGAACACAGTTCCATTAGAACACAGCACACAGTCCCATTAGAACACAGTCCCATTAGAATACAGAACACTGTCCCATTAAAACACAGTCCCATTAGAACACCGAACACAGTCCCATTAGAACACAGTCCCATTAGAACACAGAACACAGTCCCATTAGAACACAGAACACTGTCCCATTAGAACACTGTCCCATTAGAACACCGAACACAGTCCCATTAGAACACCACAGTCCTGTTAGAACACAGTCCCAAAACAGTCAGTCCATTAGAACACAGTCCCATTAGAACACCGAACACAGTCCCGTTAGAACAGAACACAGTCCCATTAGAACACAGAACACAGTCCCATTAGAACACAGAACACAGTCCCATTAGAACACAGAAGACAGTCCCATTATAACACAGTCCCATTAGAACACAGAACACAGTCCCATTAGAACACAGAACACAGTCCCATTAGAACACAGTCCCATTAGAACACAGAACACAGTCCTGTTAGAACACAGTCCCATTAGAACACAGAACACAGTCCTGTTAGAACACAGTCCCATTACAACACAGAACACTGACCCATTAGAACACAGTCCCATTAGAACACAGAACACAGTCCCATTAGAACATAGAACACAGTCCCATTAGAACACAGTCCCATTAGAACATAGAACACAGTCCCGTTAGAACACAGAACACAGTCCCGTTAGAACACAGTCCCATTAGAACACAGAACACAGCCCTGTTAGAACACAGTCCCATTAGAACACAGAACACAGTCCTGTTAGAACACAGTCCCATTAGAACACAGAACACTGTCCCATTAGGACACAATCCCATTAGAACACAGAACACAGTCCCATTAGAACATAGAACACAGAACACAGTCCCATTAGAACATAGAACACAGTCCCATTAGAACACAGTCCCATTAGAACATAGAAAACAGTCCCGTTAGAACACAGAACACAGTCCCGTTAGAACACAGTCCCATTAGAACACAGAACACAGCCCTGTTAGAACACAGTCCCATTAGAACACAGAACACAGTTCTGTTAGAACACAGTCCCATTAGAACACAGAACACTGTCCCATTAGGACACAATCCCATTAGAACACAGAACACAGTCCCATTAGAACATAGAACACAGTCCCATTAGAACACAGTCCCATTAGAACATAGAACACAGTCCCGTTAGAACACAGAACACAGTCCCGTTAGAACACAGTCCCATTAGAACACAGAACACAGCCCTTTTAGAACACAGTCCCATTAGAACACAGAACACAGTCCTGTTAGAACACAGTCCCATTAGAACACAGAACACTGTCCCATTAGGACACAATCCCATTAGAACACAGAACACAGTCCCATTAGAACATAGAACACAGTCCCATTAGAACACAGAACACAGTCCCATTAGAACATAGAACACAGTCCCATTAGAACACAGTCCCATTAGAACACAGAACACAGTCCCATTAGAACATAGAACACAGTCCCATTAGAACACAGTCCCATTAGAACACAGTCCCGTTAGAACACAGTCCCATTAGAACACAGAACACAGTCCCATTAGAACACAGAACACAGTCCCGTTAGAACACAGTCCCATTAGAACACAGAACACAGCCCTGTTAGAACACAGTCCCATTAGAACACAGAACACAGATCTGTTAGAACACAGTCCCATTAGAACACAGAACACTGTCCCATTAGAACACAGTCCCATTAGAACACAGAACACAGTCCTGTTAGAACACAGTCCCATTAGAACACAGAACACTGTCCCATTAGAACACAGTCCCATTAGAACACAGAACACAGTCCTGTTAGAACACAGTCCCATTAGAACACAGAACACTGTCCCATTAGAACACAGTCCCATTAGAACACAGAACACAGTCCCATTAGAACATAGAACACAGTCCCATTAGAACACAGAACACTGTCCCATTAGAACACAGTCCCATTAGAACACAGAACACAGTCCCATTAGAACACAGAACACAGCCCTGTTAGAACACAGTCCCATTAGAACACAGAACACAGTCCTGTTAGAACACAGTCCCATTAGAACACAGAACACTGTCCCATTAGGACACAATCCCATTAGAACACAGAACACAGTCCCATTAGAACATAGAACACAGTCCCATTAGAACACAGAACACAGTCCCATTAGAACATAGAACACAGTCCCATTAGAACACAGTCCCATTAGAACACAGAACACAGTCCCATTAGAACATAGAACACAGTCCCATTAGAACACAGTCCCATTAGAACACAGTCCCGTTAGAACACAGTCCCATTAGAACACAGAACACAGTCCCATTAGAACACAGAACACAGTCCCGTTAGAACACAGTCCCATTAGAACACAGAACACAGCCCTGTTAGAACACAGTCCCATTAGAACACAGAACACTGTCCCATTAGAACACAGTCCCATTAGAACACAGAACACTGTCCCATTAGAACACAGTCCCATTAGAACACAGAACACAGTCCTGTTAGAACACAGTCCCATTAGAACACAGAACACTGTCCCATTAGAACACAGTCCCATTAGAACACAGAACACAGTCCCATTAGAACATAGAACACAGTCCCATTAGAACACAGAACACTGTCCCATTAGAACACAGTCCCATTAGAACACAGAACACAGTCCCATTAGAACACAGTCCCATTAGAACATAGAACACAGTACCATTAGAACACAGAACACAGTCCCATTAGAACATAGAACACAGTCCCATTAGAACACAGAACACTGTCCCATTAGAACACAGTCCCATTAGAACACAGAACACAGTCCCATTAGAACACAGTCCCATTAGAACATAGAACACAGTACCATTAGAACACAGAACACAGTCCCATTAGAACATAGAACACAAATCCTTGGAATTTGGGGAAAGTTACCAGAATTTTGCAACCCTAGACGTCACTAAAGGCATGACGAAAGGCACAACATTTACACATAGGGTCGAACTTGAGGTTAATGCATGTATTTTTGTTTAGCATTGACGTCAATGGTAAGTCTGGAGTTATGCCCACATATTTCAAGTAAGTATTTGCCCATTGTGTAGTTAGCCTGGGTACCAGTCTGTTTAGCTGACATTTCATTCCTTGTACGCTGTGTCATTGCCAAACGTTGGTGCCCAGGCTATTATGGAGGTGTGTTTGACCTGTTCTGAGAGTAACTGTGTTGAGGGGTACAGCTCTGAGAGTAACTGTGTTGAGGGGTACAGCTCTGAGGGTTACTGTGTTGAGGGGTACAGCTCTAAAGGGTAACTGTGTTGAGGGGTACAGCTCTGAGGGGTACAGCTCTGAGGGTAACTGTGTTGAGGGGTACAGCTCTGAGGGTTACTGTGTTGAAGGGTACAGCTCTGAGGGGTACAGCTCTAAAGGGTAACTGTGTTGAGGGGTACAGCTCTGAGGAGTACAGCTCTAAAGGGTAACTGTGTTGAGGGGTACAGCTCTGAGGGTAACTGTGTTGAGGGGTACAGCTCTGAGGGTAACTGTGTTGAGGGGTACAGCTCTGAGGGGTACAGCTCTGAGGGTAACTGTGTTGAGGGGTACAGCTCTGAGGGTTACTGTGTTGAGGGGTACAGCTCTGAGGGTTACTGTGTTGAGGGGTACAGCTCTGAGGGGTACAGCTCTGAGGGTAACTGTGTTGAGGGGTACAGCTCTGAGGGTTACTGTGTTGAGGGGTACAGCTCTGAGGGTTACTGTGTTGAGGGGTACAGCTCTGAGGGGTACAGCTCTGAGGGTAACTGTGTTGAGGGGTACAGCTCTGAGGGTAACTGTGTTGAGGGGTACAGCTCTGAGGGGTACTGTGTTGAGGGGTACAGCTCTGAGGGGTACAGCTCTGAGAGTAACTGTGTTGAGGGGTACAGCTCTGAGGGTAACTGTGTTGAGGGGTACAGCTCTGAGGGGTACAGCTCTGAGGGTAACTGTGTTGAGGGGTACAGCTCTGAGGGTAACTGTGTTGAGGGGTACAGCTCTGAGGGGTACTGCTCTGAGGGTAACTGTGTTGAGGGGTACAGCTCTGAGGGTAACTGTGTTGAGGTGTATAGCTCTGAGGGGTACAGCTCTGAGGGGTAGAGCTCTGAGGGTAACTGTGTTGAGGGGTACAGCTCTGATGGTAACTGTGTTGAGGAGTACAGCTCTAAAGGGTAACTGTGTTGAGGGGTACAGCTCTGAGGGTAACTCTGTTGAGGAGTACAGCTCTAAAGGGTAACTGTGTTGAGGGGTACAGCTCTGAGGGTAACTCTGTTGAGGGGTACAGCTCTGAGGGGTACAGCTCCCTCTCCACCTAACTACCCACCAACTTAGTAATAACAATCAAATATATGCCATACATCAGTATATTTCACCTGTACTCTCCTCCCTGTTCCCCTCTCTATCACCCCTCCTCCTCCTCTTTGTTCCTGTCTCTATCACCCCTCCTCCTCCTCATCCTCCTCCACCCTGTTCCTCTCTCTATCACCCCTCCTGCGCCTCCTCTCTGTTCCTGTCTCTATCACCCCTCCTCCTCCCTGTTCCTCTCTCCATCACCCCTCCTCCTCCCTTTTCCTCTCTCTGTCACCCCTCCTCCTCCCTTTTCCTCTCTCTATCACCCTCCTCCTCCTCTTCCTCCCTGTTCCTCTCTCTATCACCCCTCCTCTTCCTCCTCCTCCCTGTTCCTCTCTCTATCAACCCTCCTCCTCCCTGTTCCTCTCTCTATCAACCCTCCTCCTCCTCTTCCTCCCTGTTCCTCTCTCTATCAACCCTCCTCCTCCTCTTCCTCCCTGTTCCTCTCTCTATCACCCCTCCTCCTCCTCTTCCTCCCTGTTCCTCTCTCTATCACCCCTCCTCCTCCTCTTCCTCCCTGTTCCTTTCTCTATCACCCCTCCTCTTCCTCCTCCTCCCTGTTCCTCTCTCTATCACCCCTCCTCCACTTCTCTGTTCCTCTCTCTATCAACCCTCCTCCTCCCTGTTCCTCTCTCTATCACCCCTCCTCCTCCTCTTCCTCCCTGTTCCTCTCTCTATCACCCCTCCTCTTCCTCCTCCTCCCTGTTCCTTTCTCAATCACCCCTCCTCCTCCACTTCTCTGTTCCTCTCTCTATCACCCCTCCTCCTCCTCCTTCCCCTCTATATCTCCCCCCTATCACCCTCCTCCTCCCTGTTCCTCTCTCTATCACCCCTCCTCCTCCTCTTCCTCCCTGTTCCTCTCTCTATCACCCCTCCTCTTCCTCCTCCTCCCTGTTCCTTTCTCAATCACCCCTCCCTCCACTTCTCTGTTCCCCTCTATCACCCCTCCTCCTCCCCCTGTTCCCTCTATATCTCCCCCTATCACCCCTCCTCCTTCCTGTTCCTCTCTCTATCTCCCCTCTATCACCCCTCCTCCTCCTCTTCCTCCCTGTTCCTCTCTCTATCACCCCTCCTCTTCCTCCTCCTCCCTGTTCCTTTCTCTATCACCCCTCCTCCTCCTCTTACTCCCTGTTCCTCTCTCTATCTCCCCCCTATCACCCCTCCTCCTTCCTGTTCCTCTCTCTATCTCCCCTCTATCACCCCTCCTCCTCCTCTTCCTCCCTGTTCCTCCCTCTATCACCCCTCCTCTTCCTCCTCCTCCCTGTTCCTCTCTCTATCACCCCTCCTCCTCCTCTTCCTCCCTGTTCCTCTCTCTATCACCCCTCCTCTTCCTCCTCCTCCCTGTTCCTTTCTCTATCACCCCTCCTCCTCCACTTCTCTGTTCCTCTCTCTATCACCCCTCCTCCTCCTCTTCCTCCCTGTTCCTCTCTCTATCTCCCCCCTATCACCCCTCCTCCTCCCTGTTCCTCTCTCTATCTCCCCCCTATCACCCCTCCTCCTCCCTGTTCCTCTCTCTATCTCCCCGATCACCCCTCCCCCTCCTTCCTGTTCCCCTCTCTATCCTCCCCTATCACCCCTCCTCCTCCTCCCTGTTCCTCTCTCTATCTCCCCCTATCACCTCTCCTCCTCCCTGTTCCCCTCTCTATCTCCCCTCATCACCCCTCCTCCTCCCTGTTCCTCTCTCTATCTCCCCTCTATCACCCCCCCTCCTCCCTGTTCCTCTCTCTATCTCCCCCTATCACCCCTCCTCCTCCTCCCTGTTCCTCTCTCTATCTCCCCCTATCACCCCTCCTCCTCCTTGTTCCCCTCTCTATCTCCCCCATCACCCCACCTCCTCCCTGTTCCTCTCTCCATCTCCCCCATCCCCCCTCCTCCTCCCTGTTCCTCTCTCTATCTCCCCCATCCCCCCTCCTCCTCCCTGTTCCCCTCTATATCTCCCCACCTATCACTCCCTACCTCCTCCTCCCTCCATCCCTCCCACCTTCCCCATCCCTACCTCTCCCCCCACCAGGTTGAGGAACGGAGGCGGCTGGAGGTGCAGGGTGTGAGGCCCAGGGGGGGTCTGGATCTTACTGGCCTGCAGGCCCACGAGGCTCCCTGGGTCCAGGAAAGAACCCTACTGCAGCAGGAGGTCCGGTTGTTCAGACACAACACCATCATCTTCTATATGAAGCTACGCTGGATCCTTATGCACTGGAGGCTGGGGAAGAGGACAGAGGCAGGGGAGGAGACCGCACACGCAGAGGTGAGATGACTGGCTAGAGGTAGAGGCTGAACCCCAGATAGTTTAGTCTGGAGGCTGGGGAAGAGGACAGAGACAGGGGAGGAGACCACACTCAGAGGTGAGATGACTGGCTAGAGGTAGAGGCTGAACCCCAGGTAGTTTAGTCTGGAGGCTGGGGAAGAGGACAGAGACAGGGATCGCCGCAGTCAAGGATCGATAGGATAGTCAGTTTTATGAGGGTGTGTTTGGCAGCATGAGTGCAGGATGCTTTGTTGCGAAACAGGAAGCCGATTCTAGATTTAATTTTGGATTGGAGATGTTTAATGTGAGTCCGGAAGGAGAGTTTACAGTCTAACCAGACACCTAGGTATTTGTAGATGTCCACATATATAAGTCAGAGCCGTCCAGAGTAGTGATGCTGGACGGTCGGGCAGGTGCTGGTAGAGATTGGTTGAATAGCATACATTTAGTTTTACTTGCATTTAAGAGCAGTTGGAGGCCACGGAAGGAGTGTTGTATGGCATTGAAGCTCGTCTGGAGGTTAGTTAACACAGTGTCCAAAGAAGGGCCAGAAGTATACAGAATTGTGTCATCTGCGTAGAGGTGGATCAGAGAATCACCAGCAGCAAGAGCGACATCATTGATGTATACAGAGAAAAGAGTCGACCCGAGCATTGAACCCTGTGGCACCCCCATAGAGACTGCCAGAGGTCTGGACAACAGGCCCTCTGATTTGACACACTGAACTCTGTTTGAGAAGTAGTTGGTGAACCTGGCGAGGCAGTCATTTGAGAAACCAAGGCTGTATATTCTGCCGATAAGAATGTGGTGATTGACAGAGTCGAAAGCCTTGGCCAGGTCATTGTCTCTTATCGATGGAGGTTAGGATATCGTTTATGACCTTGAGCTGAGATGCACCCATGACCAGCTTGGAAACCAGAGTACATAACGTAGAAGGTACGCTGTGATTCGAAATGGTCGGTAATCTGTTTGTTAACCTGTTGCGACGAGCAATCCTGTATCCAGGATCCTATTTATAGCCTCAAGCTCATTACCATAACGCAACGTTAACTATTCATGAAAATCGCAAATGAAATGAAATAAATATATTTGCTCTCAAGCTTAGCCTTTTGTTAACAACACTGTCATTTCAGATTTTCAAAATATGCTTTTGAACCATAGCTAAACAAGCATTTGTGTAAGAGCATTGATAGCCTAGCATAGCATTAAGCCTAGCATTCAGCATGCAACATTTTCACAAAAACAAGAAAAGCATTCAAATAAAATCATTTACCTTTGAAGAACTTCAGATGTTTTCAATGAGGAGACTCTCAGTTAGATAGCAAATGTTCAGTTTTTCCAAAAAGATTATTTGTGTAGGACAAATCGCTCCGTTTTGTTCATCATGTTTGGGTAAGAAAAAAACCGAAAATTAAGTCATTACAACGCGAACTTTTTTCCAAATTAACTCCATAATATCGACAGAAACATGGCAAACGTTGTTTAGAATCAATCCTCAAGGTGTTTTTCACATATCTATCGATGATAAATCATTCGTGGCAGTTTGGTTTCTCCCTGAAGAAATGGAACGCGCATGGACCTGGAGATTACGCAATAATTTCGACGGAGGACACCGGGCGGACACCTGGTAAATGTAGTCTCTTATGGTCAATCTTCCAATGATATGCCTACAAATATGTCACAATGACCTTACAAAGGCAGGGTAGGATAGATATAGGTCTGTAGCAGTTTGCGTCTAGTGTCACCCCTTTGAAGAGGGGGATGACCGCGGCAGCTTTCCAGTCTTTGGGGATCTCAGACGATACGAAAGAGAGGTTGAATAGGCTAGTAATATGTGTTGCATGTTTTGACTGATCATTTTAGAAAGAAAGGGTCCAGATTGTCTAGCCCGGCTGATTTGTAGGGGTCCAGATTTTGCAGATCTTTCAGAACATCAGCTGTCTGGATTTGGGTGAAAGAGAAATGGGGGAGGTTTGGGCAAGTTGAGGTGGCGGGTGCAGTGCTGTTGGCCAGGGTAGGCGTAGCCAGGTGGAAAGCATGGTCAGCTGTAGAAAAATGTGGAATTCTCAATTATCGTGGATTTATCGGTGATCACAGTATTTCCGCCTCAGTGCTGTGGGCAGCTGGGAGGAGGTGCCGTAGCCATGAAAACATTTCTGACAGTGGTTGGGAACAATTTCTCCAGAGGCACTCCACACAGGCTCTAAACCTTCCAATCAAACCAAAAGCCAGTCACTTAGGGAAGTAGGCTTGAGCGGAGTACATTTGGTTAGACCAATCCATGAATAACAGCAAGGCTGGAGAAAAAGCCTGCATTCCCAATAGTTTTCCAGGAGGAGGGTTGACATCTAGCTCAAGGATTGGCTTGTTTGATTGGCTTGTTTGATTGGTCAACTGAGTGATTGATTGACTGACTTTCAGTTTGTTGGTTGTTAGTTAGTTTATTGGTGTACTGCTCCTTTCCTTGCTTTGATGTTGGCTATAATAACCTTGTTATTGTCGGCTATAATAACCGTGTTATTGTCGGCTATAATAACCTTGTTATTGTCGGCTATAATAACCTTGTTATTGTTAACTATAATAACCTTGTTATTGTCGGCTATAATAACCTTGTTATTGTCGGCTATAATAACCGTGTTATTGTCAACTATAATAACCTTGTTATTGTCGGCTATAATAACCTTGTTATTGTCGGCTATAATAACCTTGTTATTGTCAACTATAATAACCTTGTTATTGTCGGCTATAATAACCTCGTTATTGCCGGCTATAATAACCTTGTTATTGTCAACTATAATAACCTTGTTACTGTCGGCTATAATAACCTTGTTATTGTCGGCTATAATAACCTCGTTATTGTCGGCTTTAATAACCTCGTTATTGTCGGCTATAATAACCTTGTTATTGTCGGCTATAATAACCTTGTTATTGTCGGCTATAATAACCTTGTTATTGTCGGCTATAATAACCTTGGTATTGTCAACTATAATAACCTTGTTATTGTTGGCTATAATAAATAACCTTGTTATTCCATGTCTTGTTTGTCGCAGTATGAGAAGTTGGAGGGTATTCCAGAGCTGATCTTGGAGCATGGAGAGGGAGAGACGGAGAGAGAGGACAGGGAAAGGTCGTGTACCCAGCTACCCCAGAGAGACAGCCCCGAGCCTGGCCCCACAACCCAACTCCCCTCCACTGAACGCCTGCAGCACCAGACACAGGTAGGGTACAATGGATTTCTAGCTGTTGATACACTCCAAACCCTGGATTAAACTCTGGATTAAAAGGCACTTTGGATGAGTGCAAAGTCTGTTCAAGTTCAGTGGAGTTCAATGATCCCTCGAACATGTTATAGAACAGACCTCAACAGAACATGTTATACAACAGACCTCAACAGAACATGTTATACAACAGACCTCAACAGAACATGTTATACAACAGACCTCAACAGAACATGTTATACAACAGACCTCAACAGAACACGTTATAGAACAGACCACAACAGAACATGTTATACAACAGACCTCAACAGAACATGTTATAGAACAGACCTCAACAGAACATGTTATACAACAGACCACAACAGAACATGTTATAGAACAGACCTCAACAGAACATGTTATAGAACAGACCACAACAGAACATGTTATACAACAGACCTCAACAGAACATGTTATACAACAGACCACAACAGAACATGTTATAGAACAGACCTCAACAGAACATGTTATAGAACAGACCACAACAGAACATGTTATAGAACAGACCTCAACGGACCTCAACAGAACATGTTATACAACAGACATCAACAGAACATGTTATACAACAGACCTCAACAGAACATGTTATACAACAGACCACAACAGAACATGTTATAGAACAGACCTCAACAGAACATGTTATAGAACAGACCACAACAGAACATGTTATACAACAGACCTCAACAGAACATGTTATAGAACAGACCTCAACGGACCTCAACAGAACATGTTATACAACAGACATCAACAGACCACAACAGAACATGTTATAGAACAGACCTCAACAGAACATGTTATAGAACAGACCTCAACGGACCTCAACAGAACATGTTATAGAACAGACCTCAACAGAACATGTTATACAACAGACCTCAACAGAACATGTTATAGAACAGACCTCAACAGGCCACAACAGAACATGTTATACAACAGACCACAACAGAACATGTTATACAACAGACCACAACAGAACATGTTATAGAACAGACCTCAACAGAACATGTTATAGAACAGACCTCAACAGAACATGTTATAGAACAGACCACAACAGACCACAACAGAACCTGTTATACAACAGACCACAACAGACCACAACAGAACATGTTATACAACAGACCACAACAGACCACAACAGAACATGTTATACAACAGACCTCAACAGAGACTAGAACATGTTGTACAACAGACCTCAACAGAACATGTTATACAACAGACCTCAACAGAACATGTTATAGAACAGACCACAACAGAACATGTTATAGAACAGACCACAACGGAACATGTTATACAACAGACCACAACGGAACATGTTATACAACAGACCACAACAGAACATGTTATAGAACAGACCACAACAGAACATGTTATACAACAGACCACAACAGAACATGTTATACAACATACCACAACAGAACATGTTATAGAACAGACCTCAACAGAACATGTTATAGAACAGACCTCAACAGGCCACAACAGAACATGTTATACAACAGACCACAACAGAACATGTTATAGAACAGACCTCAACAGAACATGTTATAGAACAGACCACAACGGAACATGTTATAGAACAGACCACAACAGAACATGTTATAGAACAGACCACAACAGAACATGTTATAGAACAGACCACAACAGACCACAACAGAACATGTTATACAACAGAACATGTTATACAACAGACCTCAACAGAACATGTTATAGAACAGACCACAACAGAACATGTTATACAACAGACCACAACAGAACATGTTATAGAACAGACCACAACAGAACATGTTATACAACAGACCACAACAGAACATGTTATAGAACAGACCACAACAGAACATGTTATACAACAGACCACAACAGAACATGTTATACAACAGACCACAACAGAACATGTTATAGAACAGACCACAACAGAACATGTTATACAACAGACCACAACAGAACATGTTATAGAACAGACCACAACAGAACATGTTATACAACAGACCACAACAGAACATGTTATACAACAGACCTCAACGGAACATGTTATAGAACAGACCACAACAGAGACTAGAACATGTTATACAACAGACCACAACAGACCACAACAGAACATGTTATACAACAGACCTCAACAGAACATGTTATATAACAGACCACAACAGAACATGTTATAGAACAGACCTCAACGGACCACAACAGACCACAACAGGCCACAACAGACCACAACGGAACATGTTATACAACAGACCACAACAGAACATGTTATAGAACAGACCTCAACAGAACATGTTATACAACAGACCACAACAGACCATGTTATAGAACAGACCTCAACAGAACATGTTATAGAACAGACCTCAACAGAACATGTTATAGAACAGACCACAACAGAACATGTTATACAACAGACCTCAACAGAACATGTTATAGAACAGACCTCAACAGAACATGTTATAGAACAGAACACAACAGAGACTAGAACATGTTGTACAACAGACCTCAACAGAACATGTTATAGAACAGACCTCAACAGAACACAACAGAGACTAGAACAGACCTCAACAGAACATGTTATAGAACAGACCACAACAGACCTCAACAGAACATGTTATAGAACAGACCACAACAGACCACAACAGAACATGTTATAGAACAGACCACAACAGAACATGTTATACAACAGACCACAACAGACCACAACAGAACATGTTATAGAACAGACCTCAACAGAACATGTTATAGAACAGACCTCAACAGAACATGTTATAGAACAGACCTCAACAGAACATGTTATAGAACAGACCACAACAGACCTCAACAGAACATGTTATAGAACAGACCTCAACAGACCACAACAGAACATGTTATACAACAGACCACAACAGACCACAACAGAACATGTTATACAACAGACCACAACAGACCACAACAGAACATGTTATAGAACAGACCACAACAGAACATGTTATAGAACAGACCACAACAGAACATGTTATAGAACAGACCACAACAGAACATGTTATAGAACAGACCTCAACAGAACATGTTATACAACATACCACAACAGAACATGTTATACAACAGGCCACAACAGAACATTTTATAGAACAGAACACAACAGAACATGTTATACAACAGACCACAACAGAACATGTTATAGAACAGACCACAACAGAACATGTTATACAACAGACCTCAACAGACCACAACAGAACATGTTATAGAACAGAACACAACAGAGACTAGAACATGTTGTACAACAGACCACAACAGAACATGTTATAGAACAGACCTCAACAGAACACAACAGAGACTAGAACATGTTCTAGAACAGACCTC
Organism: Oncorhynchus nerka; assembly: GCF_034236695.1. Taxonomy (NCBI): domain Eukaryota; kingdom Metazoa; phylum Chordata; class Actinopteri; order Salmoniformes; family Salmonidae; genus Oncorhynchus; species Oncorhynchus nerka. The sequence goes on along the minus strand of NW_027039644.1, from coordinate 51,522 downwards.
AACAGAACATGTTATAGAACAGACCACAACAGACCACAACAGAACATGTTATACAACAGACCTCAACAGAACATGTTATACAACAGACCACAACAGAACATGTTATAGAACAGACCTCAACAGAACATGTTATAGAACAGACCTCAACAGAACATGTTATACAACAGACCACAACAGAACATGTTATACAACAGACCTCAACAGAACATGTTATAGAACAGACCTCAACAGAACATGTTATAGAACAGACCTCAACAGAACATGTTATAGAACAGACCACAACAGAACACAACAGAGACTAGAAAATGTTATAGAACAGACCACAACAGAACACAACAGAGACTAGAACATGTTATAGAACAGACCTCAACAGAACACAACAGAGACTAGAAAATGTTAAAGAACAGACCACAACAGAACATGTTATAGAACAGACCACAACAGAACATGTTATAGAACAGACCACAACAGAACATGTTATACAACAGACCACAACGGAACATGTTATAGAACAGACAACAACAGAACATGTTATAGAACAGACCACAACAGACCACAACAGAACATGTTATACAACAGACCACAACAGAACATGTTATACAACATACCACAACAGAACATGTTATACAACAGACCACAACAGAACATGTTATAGAACAGACCACAACAGAACATGTTATAGAACAGACCACAACAGACCACAACAGAACATGTTATAGAACAGACCACAACAGACCACAACAGAACATGTTATACAACAGACCTCAACAGAACATGTTATAGAACAGACCTCAACAGAACATGTTATAGAACATACCACAACAGAACATGTTATATAACAGACCACAACAGAACATGTTATAGAACAGACCACAACAGAACATGTTATAGAACAGACCACAACAGACCACAACAGAACATGTTATAGAACAGACCACAACAGACCACAACAGAACATGTTATACAACAGACCACAACAGACCACAACAGAACATGTTATACAACAGACCACAACAGACCTCAACAGAACATGTTATAGAACAGACCACAACAGAACATGTTATACAACAGACCTCAACAGAACATGTTATACAACAGACCACAACAGAACATGTTATACAACAGACCTCAACAGAACATGTTATAGAACAGACCACAACAGACCTCAACAGAACATGTTATAGAACAGACCACAACAGAACATGTTATAGAACAGACCTCAACAGAACATGTTATAGAACAGACCACAACAGACCACAACAGAACATGTTATACAACAGACCACAACAGACCACAACAGAACATGTTATACAACAGACCTCAACAGAACATGTTATACAACAGAACATATTATACAACAGAACACAACAGAACATGTTATACAACAGACCACAACAGACCACAACAGAACATGTTATAGAACAGACCTCAACAGAACATGTTATACAACATACCACAACAGAACATGTTATACAACAGACCACAACAGAACATGTTATACAACAGACCACAACAGAACATGTTATAGAACAGACCTCAACAGACCACAACAGAACATGTTATAGAACAGAACACAACAGAACATGTTATACAACAGACCACAACAGAACATGTTATAGAACAGACCTCAACAGAACATGTTATACAACAGACCTCAACAGACCTCAACAGAACATGTTATAGAACAGACCTCAACAGAACACAACAGAGACTAGAACATGTTCTATAACAGACCTCAACAGAACATGTTATAGAACAGACCACAACAGACCACAACAGAGACTAGAACATGTTCTAGAACAGACCTCAACAGAACATGTTATACAACAGACCACAACAGACCACAACAGAACATGTTATACAACGGAACATGTTATAGAACAGACCACAACAGAACATGTTATACAACAGACCTCAACAGAACATGTTATATAACAGACCACAACAGAACATGTTATAGACCAGACCTCAACAGAACATGTTATAGAACAGACCACAACAGAACATGTTATAGAACAGACCACAACAGAACATGTTATAGAACAGACCTCAACAGAACATGTTATACAACATACCACAACAGAACATGTTATACAACAGGCCACAACAGAACATGTTATAGAACAGAACACAACAGAACATGTTATACAACAGACCACAACAGAACATGTTATAGAACAGACCACAACAGAACATGTTATACAACAGACCTCAACAGAACATGTTATAGAACAGACCTCAACAGAACATGTTATAGAACAGAACACAACAGAACATGTTATACAACAGACCACAACAGACCACAACAGAACATGTTATAGAACAGACCACAACAGAACATGTTATACAACAGACCTCAACAGACCACAACAGAACATGTTATAGAACAGAACACAACAGAGACTAGAACATGTTGTACAACAGACCTCAACAGAACATGTTATAGAACAGACCTCAACAGAACACAACAGAGACTAGAACATGTTCTAGAACAGACCTCAACAGAACATGTTATAGAACAGACCACAACAGACCACAACAGAGACTAGAACATGTTATAGAACAGACCTCAACAGAACATGTTATAGAACAGACCACAACAGAGACTAGGACATGTTATAGAACAGACCTCAACAGAACATGTTATAGAACAGACCACAACAGAACACAACAGAGACTAGAAAATGTTATAGAACAGACCACAACAGAACACAACAGAGACTAGAACATGTTATAGAACAGACCTCAACAGAAAACAACAGAGACTAGAAAATGTTAAAGAACAGACCACAACAGAACACAACAGAGACTAGAACATGTTATAGAACAGACCTCAACAGAACACAAGAGACTAGAACATGTTATAGAACAGACCTCAACAGAACACAACAGAGACTAGAACATGTTATAGAACAGACCTCAACAGAACGTGGTATAGAACAGACCTCAACAGAACATGTTATAGAACAGAACACAACAGAGACTAGAACATATTATAGAACAGACCTCAACAGAACACAACAGAGAATAGAACATGTTATAGAATAGACCTCAACAGAACATGTTATAGAACAGACCACAACAGAACATGTTATAGAACAGACCTCAACAGAACGTGTTATAGAACAGACCACAACAGAACATGTTATAGAACAGACCTCAACAGACCTCAACAGAACATGTTCTAGAACAGACCTCAACAGAACATGTTATAGAACAGACCTCAACAGAACATGTTATAGAACAGACCTCAACGGAACACAACAGAGACTAGAACATGTTCTAGAACAGACCTCAACAGAACATGTTATAGAACAGACCTCAACAGAACATGTTATAGAACAGAACACAACAGAGACTAGAAAATGTTATAGAACAGACCACAACAGAACACAACAGAGACTAGAACATGTTATAGAACAGACCTCAACAGAACACAACAGAGACTAGAAAATGTTATAGAACAGACCACAACAGAACACAACAGAGACTAGAACATATTATAGAACAGACCTCAACAGAACACAACAGAGAATAGAACATGTTATAGAATAGACCTCAACAGAACATGTTATAGAACAGACCACAACAGAACATGTTATAGAACAGACCTCAACAGAACGTGTTATAGAACAGACCACAACAGAACATGTTATAGAACAGACCTCAACAGACCTCAACAGAACATGTTCTAGAACAGACCTCAACAGAACATGTTATAGATCAGACCTCAACAGAACATGTTATAGAACAGACCTCAACAGAACATGTTATAGAACAGACCTCAACATAACACAACAGAGACTAGAACATGTTCTAGAACAGACCTCAACAGAACATGTTATAGAACAGACCTCAACAGAACATGTTATAGAACAGAACACAACAGAGACTAGAAAATGTTATAGAACAGAACACAACAGAGACTAGAACATGTTATAGAACAGACCTCAACAGAACACAACAGAGACTAGAAAATGTTATAGAACAGACCACAACAGAGACTAGAACATGTTATAGAATAGACCTCAACAGAACACAACAGAGACTAGAACATGTTATAGAACAGACCTCAACAGAACATGTTATAGAACAGACCTCAACAGAACACAACAGAGACTAGAACGTGTTATAGAACAGACCTCAACAGAACATGTTATAGAACAGAACACAACAGAGACTAGAACAGACCTCAACAGAACACAACAGAGACTAGAACATGTTATAGAACAGACCTCAACAGAACGTGGTATAGAACAGACCTCAACAGAACATGTTATAGAACAGACCACAACAGAACATGTTATAGAACAGACCACAACAGAACATGTTATACAACAGACCACAACAGAACATGTTATAGAACAGACCACAACAGAGACTAGAACATGTTATAGAACAGACCTCAACAGAACATGTTATAGAACAGACCACAACAGAAACTAGAACATGTTATAGAACAGACCACAACAGAACATGTTATAGAACAGACCACAACAGAAACTAGAACATGTTATAGAACAGACCTCAACAGAACATGTTATAGAACAGACCACAACAGAAACTAGAACATGTTATAGAACAGACCTCAACAGAACATGTTATAGAACAGACCTCAACAGAACATGTTATAGAACAGAACACAACAGAGACTAGAACAGACCTCAACAGAACATAACAGAGACTAGAACATGTTATAGAACAGACCTCAACAGAACGTGGTATAGAACAGACCTCAACAGAACATGTTATAGAACAGACCACAACAGAACATGTTATAGAACAGACCACAACAGAGACTAGAACATGTTATAGAACAGACCTCAACAGAACATGTTATAGAACAGACCACAACAGAAACTAGAACATGTTATAGAACAGACCACAACAGAACATGTTATAGAACAGACCACAACAGAAACTAGAACATGTTATAGAACAGACCTCAACAGAACATGTTATAGAACAGACCACAACAGAAACTAGAACATGTTATAGAACAGACCTCAACAGAACATGTTATAGAACAGACCACAACAGAAACTAGAACATGTTATAGAACAGACCTCAACAGAACCCTTGTACTAACGTACATATTATCCATCAAGCCAGAATATAGTATGATCTTTTCTGGTGTGATGTGTGTAGATCAACGTGAACATTATGGCTTGTTCCCGTTTGGTTCTTCCTCCCCCGCTCCTCCTCTCCAGGTGGGTGAGAACCGTAGGGTGCTCCAGGCAGTGCGCTCCCTGTTAGAGGAGTTCAGGTTAGAGTTGAGGGAGGAGGAGAACAGGAGGTGCCAGCTGCAGCAGATCTATGCTAATGACAAAGCTTCCTGGGAGGTCAAATGGGCAGAGATGAAGTGTCACGTCGCTCAGGTAACACACGCGCACACGCACACACACACACACAGAGGCAGACAGACAGACAGACAGACAGACAGACAGACAGACAGACAGACAGACAGACAGACAGACAGACAGACAGACAGACAGACCCACCCACCCACCCTTAGAAAAAGGGTTCCATAAGGTTTATTTGGCTGACCCCATAGGATAACCCTTTTTGGTTCCAGGTAAAACCCTTTTTGGTTCCAGGTCGAACTCTTTTCGATTTCATATAGTTCTACCTGGAACCAAAAAAGGGTTCTACCTGGAACCAAAAAGGGTTCTACCTGGAACCAAAAAAGGGTTCTACCTGGAACCAAAAAGGGTTATTCAAAAGGTTCTCCTATGGGCACAGACAAAATAACCATTTTAGGTTCTAGTCCAGTAAGACGAGGGGTGGGTGTGTCTATTTGTCAATGTCAGCTGGTGTGGAATGTCTAATATCAAAGAAGTCTCAAGGTATTGCTCGCCTGAGGTAGAGTACCTCATGATAAGCTGTAGACCACACCATCTACCAAGGGAGTTTTCATCTATGTTATTCGTAGCCATCTATTTACTACCACAGACTGATGCTGGCACTAAGACCGCACTCAACGAGCTGTATAGAAAAAATATATGTACAGTGTGTGAAAATGTAGAAGAGTAGGCCACAGAGGCGAATAAATAGGCCACAGAGGCTAAATAATTACAATTTGGCATTAACACTGGAGTGATAGATGTGCAGATGATGATGTGCAAGTAGAGATACTGGGGTGCAAAAGAGCAAGAAGATAAATTACAATCTGGGGATGAGTTAGTTGGATGGGCTATTTACAGACGGGCTATGTACAGGTACAGTGATCGGTGAGCTGCTCTGACAGCTGATGCTTAAAGTTAGAGAGGGAGATATAAGTCTCCAGCTTCAGTGATTTTTGTAATTCGTTCCAGTCATTGGCAGCAGAGAACTGGAAGGAAAGGCGGCCAAAGGAATTGTTGGCTTTGGGAACCAGTGAAATATACCTGCTGGAGCGCCTGTTACGGATGGGTGTTGCTATGGTGACCAGTGAAATATACCTGCTGGAGCGGATGGGTGTTGCTATGGTGACCAGTGGAATATACCTGCTGGAGCGCCTGTTACGGATGGGTGTTGTTATGGTGACCAGTGAAATATACCTGCTGGAGCGCGTGCTATGGGTGGGTGTTGTTATCGTGACCAGTGAAATATACCTGCTGGAGCGGGTGCTACGGGTGGGTGTTGTTATCGTGACCAGTGAAATATACCTGCTGGAGCGCGTGCTACTGGTGGGTGTTGCTATGGTGACCAGTGAGCTGAAATAAGGCGGGGCTTTACCTAGCAAAGACTTATAGATGATCTGGAGCCAGTGGGTTTGGCGACGAATCTGTAGCAAGGGCCAGCCAACGAGAGCATACAGGTCGCAGTGGTGGGTAGTATATGGGGCTTTGGTGACAAAACAGATGGCACTGTAATATACTACATCCAGTTTTCTGAGTAGAGTGTTGGAGGCTATTTTGTAAATGTCATCGCCGAAGTCAAGGATCGGTAGGATAGTCAGTTTTACGAGGGTATGTTTGGCAGCATGAGTGAATGAGGCTTTGTTGCGAAATAGGAAGCCAATTATAAATTTAATTTTGGATTGGAAGGAGAGTTTACAGTCTAACCAGACACCTAGGTATTTGTAGTTGTCCACAAGTCAGAACCGTCCAGATTAGTTGTAAGTCGCTCTGGATAAGAGCGTCTGCTAAATGACTTAAATGTAAATGTAAATGTAAATTAGTAATGCTAGCCGGGCGGGCGGGTGCAGGCAGCAATCGTTTGAAGAGCATGCATTTAATTTTACTAGCATTTAAAAGCAGTTGGAGGCCACGGAAGGAGTGTTGTATGACGTTGAAGCTCGTTTAGAGGTTTGTTAACACGGTGTCCAAAGAAGGGCCAGAAGTATTTGCTGCATGGGTTGCAGAGCTGTTGACTGGGGTAGCCAGGTGGAACGCATGGCCAGCCGTAGAAATTTGCTGATTTGAAATGATCTATTATCGTGTATTTATTGGTGGTGACAGTGTTTCCTACCCTCAGTGCAGTGGGCAGCTGGGAGGAGGTGCTCTTATTCTCCATGGACTTTACAGTGTCCCAGAACTTTTTGCTATTAGTGCTACAGGATGTAAATTTCTGTTTAAAAAGCTTAGCTTTCCTAACTGACTGAGTATATTGGTTCCTGACTTCCCTGAAAAGTTGCATATCGCGGGGGCTATTCGATGCTAATGCAGAACGCCACAGGATGTTTTTGTGCTGGTCAAGGGCAGTCAAATCTGGGGTGAACCAAGTGCTATATCTGTTCTTAGTTCCACATTTTTTAAATGGGGCTTATTTAAGATGGTGAGGAATGCACTTTTATAGAGCAACCAGGCATCCTCTCCTGACGGGATGAGGTCAATATCCTGCCAGGATACCCGGGCCAGGTCGATTAGAAAGGCCTGCTCGCTGAAGGGTTTTAGGGAGCGTTTGACAGTGATGAGGGGTGGTCGTTTGACCGCAGACCCATAGCGGATGCAGGCAATGAGGCAGTGATCGCTGAGATCCTGATTGAAGACAGCAGAGGTGTATTTAGAGGGCAAGTTGGTCAGGATGTTATCTAAGAGGTTGCCCATGGTAATGGATTTAGGGTTGTACCTGGTAGGTTCCTTGATAATTTGTGTGAGATTGAGGGCATCTAGCTTAGATTGTAGGATGGCCGGCGTGTTAATCGTATCCCAGTTTAGGTCACCTAACAGTATGAACTCTGAAGATAGATGGGGGGCAATCAATTCATATATGGTGTCCAGGGCACAGCTTGGGGTTGAGGGAGGTCTATAACAGGCGGCAACAGTGAGAGACTTGTTTCTGGAAAGGTGGATTTTTAAAAGTAGAAGCTCGAATTGTTTGGGCACAGACCTGAATAGTATGTCAGAACTCTGCAGGCTATCTTTGCAGTAGATTGCAACTTCACCCCCTTTGGCAGTTCTATCTTGTCATGAAATGTTGTAGTTGGGGATGTAAATTTCAGGATTTTTGGTGGCCTTCCTATGCCAGGATTCAGACACGGGTAGGACTGGTGGACCTCTTCGGCTAGCCGGGAGATGGACCTAGCTCGAGGCTAGCTCAAGCCAGGAGTAGCCACTCGGATTGCAGCTAGCTAGCTGCGATGATCCAGTGCAAAGGTTCAAAGGTTGCGGTAGAAATCCGGAGATGTGGAAGAGAAAAAGCAGTCCGATATGCTCTGGGTTGATATCGTGCTGTGCAGACTGGCAAGTATTGACTGAGCTGAGGCTTGCTGGTGTCCGAGTTAACGGTGAAGACCGCTAGCAGTGGCTAACTGACTACTATCTACCATTTCTAACAGCATGTCACATGTGCAATCAGAAGAAAAAAAACTCTAGACCACCTTTACTCCACACAGAGACGCATACAAAGCTCTCCCTCGCCCTCCATTTGGCAAATCTGACCATAATTATATCCTCCTGATTCCTGCTTACAAGCAAAAACTAAGCAGGAAGTAGCAGTGAATCAATACGGAAGTGGTCAGATGACACAGATGCTACGCTACAGGACTGTTTCGTTAGTACAGACTGGAATATGTCCCGGGACTTATCCTATGACATTGAGGAGTATACCGCCTCAGTCACCAGCTTCATCAATAAGTGCATTGATTGGCGTCGTCCCCACAGTGACTGTACGTACATTTCCCAACCAGAAGCCATGGATTACAGGCAGCATCCACACCGATCTAAAGGCTAGAGCTGCCGCTTTCAAGGAGTGGGACACTAATCCGGACGCCTATAAGAAATACAACTATGCCCTCAGACGAACCATCAAACAGGCAAAGCGTCAATACAGGACTAAGATTGAATCCTTCTACACTGGCTTGGACGCTCAACGGATGTGGCAGGGCTTGCAAACTATTACAGACTACAAAGGGAAACCCAGCCGCGAGCTGCCCAGTGAAGCCAGCCTATCAGACGGGCTAAATTCCTTTTATGCTCGCTTGGAGGCAAGCAACACAGAAGCATGCATGAGAGCACCAGCTGTTCCGGACGACTGGGTGATCACGCTCTCCATAGCTGATGTGAGCAAGACCTTTAAACAGGTCAACATTCACAAGGCCGTGGGGACAGACGGATTACCAGGACGTGTTTTCAAAGCATGCACCGACAGACTGATTGTAGGCAGGTCATTCGACAGACTGATTGTAGTCTGTTCATCTGCCAGACTGATTGTAGTCAGGTCATTTGGCAGACTGATTGTAGTCAGGTCATCCGACAGACTGATTGTAGTCAGGTCTCAGAGTTTCTCCTGATCTGAATCACATGGTCAGTAAAACACTTTAAGGACCCATCCTCATAATTCACCACATTGTAGTCAGGTCACCTGACAGACTGATTAAGACTGATTGTAGTCTGTTCATCTGACAGACTGATTGTAGTCTGTTCATCTGACAGACTGATTGTAGTCTGTTCATCTGACAGACTGATTGTAGTCAGGTCATCTGACAGACTGATTGTAGTCAGGTCATCTGACAGACTGATTGTAGTCAGGTCACCTGACAGACTGAGTTTCTCCTGGTCAGTAGAAGGACCCATCCTCGTACTTCACCACATTGTTATGGATTGTTCTTCAACTGTATTAATCTATTGCCTGTCTGTTTATGTGTTCAACCAGCTGGAAGAGGAGAGACGAGAAGAGAAAGGAGAGGTGAGAGGAGAGGCCAGAGGGGAGACGCAGGGAGGAGGAGGAGGAGACCCAGACTGGGCCTTTAAACAGGAGCGAGAGGAGCACCGTTGCCTCCTGGCAGAGAGCCACAGCACCTCCCTGGACCTCCACTGGAAGTTCCAGCAGGGAGAGAAGAGGTGGGGGAGGGAGAGGAGAGGCCTACTGGAACGCTTCGACCAGGAGAGACAAGAGTGGGACAGCAACATGAGAAACATGCACCACGAGATGGAGAGGGTGAGGAGGGGGAGGGAGAGGAGGGGGGGGACAGTAACATGAGAAACATGCACCACGAGATGGAGAGGGTGAGGAGGGGGAGAGAGGAGGGAGAGGGAGAGAAGAGGGAGAGGAGGGGGTGGGACAGAAACATGAGAAACATGCACCACAAGATGGAGAGGGTGAGGAGGGGAGAGAGGAGGGAGAGGGAGAGGAGGGGGGACAGCAACATGAGAAACATGCACCACAAGATGGAGAGGGTGAGGAGGGGGAGAGAGGAGGGAGAGGGAGAGAAGAGGGAGAGGAGGGGGGGGGACAGCAACATGAGAAACATGCACCACAAGATGGAGAGGGTGAGGAGGGGGAGAGAGGAGGGGGAGGGAGAGAAGAGGGAGAGGAGGGGGACAGCAACATGAGAAACATGCATCACAAGATGGAGAGGGTGAGGAGGGGAGAGAGGAGGGGGGGGAGAGAAGAGGGAGAGGAGGGGGGGACAGCAACATGAGAAACATGCACCACGAGTTGGAGGGGGCAACAACATGAGAAACATTTACCACAAGATGGAGAGGGTGAGGGGGGAGGACAGCAACATGAGTAACATGCACCACAAGATGGAGAGGGTGAGGAGGGGGGGACAGCAACATGAGTAACATGCACCACAAGATGGAGAGGGTGGGGGGGGGGGGGTGTCACACTACTGAGACCATCTCTCTTCATATTCTGTAGTCACATCACCCTGTCTGAAACTACTCATTCCTCTCCTCGCTCCCTCTCCTCTCATTCCTTTCCTCTCTCCCTCCTCCTGTCCTCTCTCCCTCTCCTCTCATTCCTTTCCTCTCTCCCTCCTCCTGTCCTCTCTCCCTCTCCTCTCATTCCTTTCCTCTCTCCCTCCTCCTGTCCTCTCTCCCTCTCCTCTCATTCCTTTCCTCTCTCCCTCCTCCTGTCCTCTCTCCCTCCTCCTGTCCTCTCTCCCTCTCCTCTCATTCCTTTCCTCTCCCTCCTCCTGTCCTCTCTCCCTCTACTCTCATTCCTTTCCTCTCCTCTCTCCTCTTTCCCTCTCTCTACTCTCCTCTCATTCCTTTCCTCTCTCCCTCCCCCTCTCTCTCTCCCTCTCCTCCTTCTCTCTCTCCCTCTCCTCCTTCTCTCTCTACCTCTCCTCTCTCTCTCTCCCCCTTCTCTCTCTCCCTCTCCTCCTCTATCTACCTCTCCTCCCTCTCCTCTCTCTCCTCTCTCCCTCCCTCCCTCTCCTCTCTCTCCTCCCTCCCTCTCCTCCCCCCTCTCCTCCCTCCCTCTCCTCCCCCTCTCCTCCCTCCTCTCTCCTCCCCCTCTCTCTCCTCCCTCTCTCTCCTCTCTCTCTCCTCCCTCTCCTCTCTCTCGCTCCTCCCTCTCTCTCTCTCTCCCTCCCTCTCCTCTCCCTCTTCTCTCTCTCCCTCTCCCTCGCCTCTCTCTCCTCCCTCCCTCTCCTCCCTCTCTCTCCTCCCTCTCTCTCCTCTCTCTCCTCCCTCTCCTCCCTCTCTCTCCTCCCTCCCTCTCCTCCCTCTCTCTCCTCTCTCCCCTCTCTCTCCTCCCTCCCTCTCCTCTCTCTCTCCCCTCTCTCTCCTCTGTCCCTCTCTCTCCTCTCTCCTCCCTCTCTCCCCTCTCTCTCCTCTCTCTCTCTCCTCACTCCCTCTCCTCTCTCTCTCCCCTCTCTCTCCTCTGTCCCTCTCTCTCCTCTCTCCTCCCTCTCTCTCCTCACCCCACAGCTGCAGAGAGAGCTAAATGTCCGACAGAGCAGTGAGGGCTCACCCTCCGACGTCAAAGACGGGGCGATGGCAGGAGGACACAGGGGTGTCTTTTCCCCTCAGGAGAGCCCTTGTAAGGTCCCTCGCTCCCCTCGGTCACCCCGCTCCCCTCGCTCTGCCATCCCCGGCCCTGTTTCCCTCCCCACCCGCTCCCACTCGGACTCAGAGGCCCATGAAGAGCAGGGGGCTGTAGTGAGGGTCAGAGGCCCAACAGAGAACATTTTCGTGGACGCTCTGACGCTAGACTCCCTTGGTAGCCTGGAGGTCCCACTTCCCAGCAGACTGGACTCTGACAAGAGGTTCCTCTATATGAACCAGGTGAGACATCAGACAAGAGGTTCCTCTATATGAACCAGGTGAGACATCAGACTCTGACAAGAGGTTCCCCTATATGAACCAGGTGAGACATCAGACAAGAGGTTCCTCTATATGAACCAGGTGAGACATCAGACAAGAGGTTCCTCTATATGAACCAGGTGAGACATCAGACTCTGACAAGAGGTTCCCTCTATATGAACCAGGTGAGACATCAGACTCTGACAAGAGGTTCCCCCTATATGAACCAGGTGAGACATCAGACTCTGACAAGAGGTTCCTCTATATGAACCAGGTGAGACATCAGACAAGAGGTTCCTCTATATGAACCAGGTGAGACATCAGACAAGAGGTTCCTCTATATGAACCAGGTGAGACATCAGACAAGAGGTTCCTCTATATGAACCAGGTGAGACATCAGACAAGAGGTTCCTCTATATGAACCAGGTGAGACATCAGACAAGAGGTTCCCCCTATATGAACCAGGTGAGACATCAGACTCTGACAAGAGGTTCCTCTATATGAACCAGGTGAGACATCAGACTCTGATAAGAGGTTCCCCCTATATGAACCAGGTGAGACATCAGACAAGAGGTTCCCCCTATATGAACCAGGTGAGACATCAGACTCTGACAAGAGGTTCCTCTATATGAACCAGGTGAGACATCAGACTCTGATAAGAGGTTCCTCTATATGAACCAGGTGAGACATCAGACAAGAGGTTCCTCTATATGAACCAGGTGAGACATCAGACTCTGATAAGAGGTTCCTCTATATGAACCAGGTGAGACATCATACTCTGACAAGAGGTTCCCCTATATGAACCAGGTGAGACATCAGACTCTGATAAGAGGTTCCTCTATATGAACCAGGTGAGACATCATACTCTGACAAGAGGTTCCCCTATATGAACCAGGTGAGACATCAGACTCTGACAAGAGGTTGCTCTATATGAACCAGGTGAGACATCAGACTCTGATAAGAGGTTCCTCTATATGAACCAGGTGAGACATCAGACTCTGACAAGAGGTTCCCCTATATGAACTAGGTGAGACATCAGACTAAATTGCTCCCTATTCCGTATATAGTGCACGACCTTTGACTACATGGAACTCTATTCCACATCAGGTAACTGATTCAAGCAGTAAAATTAGATTTAAAAAACAGGTAAAAATACACCTAATGGAACAGCGGGGACTGTGAAGAGACACACACAGACATTAACATACACACTGTACACACACCTACACATGGATTTAGTGGTGTAGATATGTGGTAGTGGAGTAGGGGGCTGAGGGCATACACTTAGTGTGTTGTGAAATCTGCTATGAATGTATTGTAATGTTTTAAAATTGTATACACTGCCTTAATTTTGCCGGAGCCAAGAAGAGTAGCTGCTGCCTAAGCAGGAACTAATGGGACCCATAATAAACCCCAGGAAGAGTAGCTGCTGCCTAAGCAGGAACTAATGGGACCCATAATAAACCCCAGGAAGAGTAGCTGCTGCCTTGGCAGGAACTAATGGGACCCATAATAAACCCCAGGAAGAGTAGCTGCTGCCTAAGCAGGAACTAATGGGACCCATAATAAACCCCAGGAAGAGTAGCTGCTGCCTAAGCAGGAACTAATGGGATCCATAATAAACCCCAGGAAGAGTAGCTGCTGCCTTGGCAGGAACTAATGGGGATCCATAATAAACCACAGGAAGAGTAGCTGCTGCCTTGGCAGGAACTAATGGGATCCATAATAAACCCCAGGAAGAGTAGCTGCTGCCTTGGCAGGAACTAATGGGGATCCATAATAAACCCCAGGAAGAGTAGCTGCTGCCTTGGCAGGAACTAATGGGGATCCATAATAAACCCCAGGAAGAGTAGCTGCTGTCTTGGCAGGAACTAATGGGGATCCATAATAAACCCCAGGAAGAGTAGCTGCTGCCTTGGCAGGAACTAATGGGGATCCATAATAAACCCCAGGAAGAGTAGCTGCTGCCTTGGCAGGAACTAATGGGGATCCATAATAAACCCCAGGAAGAGTAGCTGCTGTCTTGGCAGGAACTAATGGGGATCCATAATAAAACCCCAGGAAGAGTAGCTGCTGCCTTGGCAGGAACTAATGGGGATCCTTAATAAACCCCAGGAAGAGTAGCTGCTGCCTTGGCTAATGGGGATCCATAATAAAAACAAATATAACTATGGGTCCTGGTCAGCAGTAGAGCCCTATGGGTCCTGGTCAACAGTAGTGCACTATGGGTCCTGGTCAACAGTAGTGCACAATGGGTCCTGGTCCACAGTAGTGCACTATGGGTGTTGGTCAACAGTAGTGCACTATGTTAGGTGCCATTTGGGATGCATTCGAGGAATGTCAAATGAGGGAGCGTTTTCAGACATGAAAGGGTTCTTCAATTCTTGCCCAGTGCAGGTTTTAATTCCAGCCCGGCACTGAGACGTCTGCGTATGTTGTTTCAGGCTCTGAATGAGATCCCAGACATAGAGGACCCAATGTACCAGGAGGAAGAGGAGGAGGAGGAAGAGATGGGCTTTGGCAGTCTGCTCAGGTAAGGTACTGTATAAATGTCTTAGACCTACAGGTAATATTTTCACTTATCTAGACAGGCCCTCGTTGTAATGGTCACATGGGCTGTGGCAGTCTCCTCAGGTAAATATCTTCTTTCTGTTCACCTCAACATATCTTATGTTAGTGGAAGTATTTTCGATAGCCTACTTGGATAAATAAAGGTAGTACAATTACTGCTAATGATTCCGATTTACCCAGAATACCATTCTACTGGTTACAACAGCTATGCTTCACCTTAACAGACTACCATCCTACTGGTTACAACAGCTATGCTTTACCTTGACAGACTACCATCCTACTAGTTACAACAGCTATGCTTTACCTTGACAGACTACCATCCTACTGGTTACAACAGCTATGCTTTACCTTGACAGACTACCATCCTACTGGTTACAACAGCTATGCCTCACCTCTTTGGGTACGGATATGATCCAAGTCTCTTTAGGAGGGGATATGATCCAAGTCTCTTTGGGAGGGGATATGATCCAAGTCTCTTTGGGAGGGGATATGATCCAAGTCTCTTTGGGAGAGGATATGATCCAAGTCTCTTTGGGAGGGGATATGATCCAAGTCTCTTTGGGAGGGGATATGATCCACGTCTCTTTGGGAGGGGATATGATCCAAGTCTCTTTAGGAGGGGATATGATCCAAGTCTCTTTAGGAGGGGATATGATCCAAGTCTCTTTAGGAGGGGATATAATCCAAGTCTCTTTGGGAGGGGATATGATCCAAGTCTCTTTGGGAGGGGATATGATCCAAGTCTCTTTAGGAGGGGATATGATCCAAGTCTCTTTGGGAAGGGGATATGATCCAAGTCTCTTTGGGAGGGGATATGATCCAAGTCTCTTTGGGAGAGGATATGATCCAAGTCTCTTTGGGAGGGGATATGATCCAAGTCTCTTTGGGAGGGGATATGATCCAAGTTATTGTAGCCTGACAGTCAATGAATGAATCGTTTTAAAGTGATTAACTTAATTTTTTTGGAGAGCAGATGATATGTTTTTAGGTTATTTTAAGAGTTTCAGGAAATTAGGACAACAAAGAGGCTGAAAAACACTGTTTATGTGTCAAAGAGATATCTCCTTCTACCTTTTTGGGGGACCTGTCGATGTATCAACCTATATCTTTCTTCTAGTAAGAGAATTTTGATGCAGTACTAATGATCACGCTCTCCTCCTCTGTCCTCTCTCTCCTTCTCTGTCCTCTCTGATCCTTCTCTGTCCTCTCTCTCCTCCTCTGTCCTCTCTCTCCTTCTCTGTCCTCTCTGATCCTTCTCTGTCCTCTCTCTCCTCCTCTGTCCTCTCTCTACTTCTCTGTCCTCTCTGATCCTTCTCTGTCCTCTCTCTCCTCCTCTGTCCTCTCTCTACTTCTCTGTCCTCTCTGATCCTTCTCTGTCCTCTCTCTCCTCCTCTGTCCTCTCTCTCCTTCTCTGTCCTCTCTCTCCTTCTCTGTCCCCTCTAATCCTTCTCTGTCCTCTCTCTCCTCTCTCTCCTTCTCTGTCCTCTCTCTCCTTCTCTGTCCTTTCTGATCCTCCTCTGTCCTCTCTCCTCCTCTGTCCTCTCTGATCCTTTTCTGTCCTCTCTCTCCTCTCTCCTCTCTCTACTTCTCTCTCCTCTCTGTCCTCTCTCTCCTCTCTCTCCTTCTCTGTCCTCTCTCTCCTTCTCTGTCCTCTCTGATCCGTCTCTGTCCTCTCTCTCCTCCTCTCTCCTCTCTGCTTCTCTGTCCTCTCTCTCCTCCTCTCTCCTCTCTCACCTTCTCTCTCCTCTCTCTCCTTATCTGTCCTCTCTCTCCTTTCTCTCCTTCTCTGTCCTCTCTGATCCTTCTCTGTCCTCTCTCTCCTCTCTCTCCTTCTCTGTCCTCTCTATCCTCCTCTGTCCTCTCTGATCCGTCTCTGTCCTCTCTCTCCTCTCTCCTTCTCTGTCCTCTCTCTCCTTCTCTCTCCTCTCTCTCCTTCTCTGTCCTCTCTGTCCTCTCTCTCCTTTCTCTCCTTCCCTGTCCTCTCTGATCCTATCCTAACATGTTTTTGGTAATGCAGTAGTTTAATGCTTTATTCTCGTCTCCTCCTCCTCAGGGCCAAGTCAGTCTGTTCTATGAGTGACTCTCCTGTGGATCTGTGATGCTGATGGACTGAATCCTCTCAGAACTCTCTTCCTCTTCTCTCCTCCTCCTCCTCAGGGCCAAGTCAGTCTGTTCTATGAGTGACTTCCAGCGTCTGATGGACAGCTCTCCTTTCCTGCCTGACAAGAGTCGTCATGGTGACTGTGGCCGTGACGACGTGACCCCACCCCTTTCACCTGATGACCTGAAGTACATAGAGGAGTTCAACAGTAAGGGGTGGGGCTTTCCTGTCCCTGGCCCCTCCCCTACACCAGGCCACCACACCCCCACACCCATGGAAGCCTGGGCAGAACGGCCCACGTCAGGTACTGATGCTCCAACTGTTTAAGCATTGTTAGTTTTTGGAATTGCAATCATGTTAATATGAAGACAAAGATGGCAAATGTGTTTTCTCACTTTATATCAAAATTACATTTCAATGATGTCATGGTGGGGCCTGCAAGCACATTTCCACATTGTGTGTGGACAATAAAGCTTTTAAAATCTAAATTCAGAAACATACCCTATGTTTTACTGTCATCTTCCCACCTTGTGGAGATTATTTATTTCCCTTCTAATTATAATCATGTGAATCATTCTAAATTCCAATCATTCTAATCATTTGAGTCATTTGAATCATTCTAAATTCCAATCATTCTAATAATTTGAGTCATTTGAATCATTCTAAATTGCAATCATTCGAAATTCCAATCATTCGAAATTCCCATCATTCTAATCATTTGAATCATTCTAAATTCCAATCATTTTAAATTCCAATCATTCGAAATTCCGATCATTCTAATCATTTGAATCATTCTAAATTCCAATCATTCTGAATTCTCTCTCTATGAGTTCCAGAACCATTCCAGCCAGCCTTGTGGTTCCTGACAACCAGTGCTACGCTTACTACTAACACCCTGTCCAGCCCTGAACCCCATCCCCTCTGCCAGCACTCCCCTCTCAGGGGTAACGGGGGTAACAGAGGAGGGGGGGCAAGTGTCCATGTCTCCCACAGCCCCACCCGACCCCCAGGAACCCCTGAACAGGACTACATGTACCCCAAAGGGACCAAGGGGCGAGGGGGTGGCGGTGAGGTGGGGGATCCCCCTGGGGTAGGGGGACCAGACGAGGTATTTGGTAATGGTAGGTGGCCCTCCACCTGTCATAAGGAGTTATTAGAGGGTGGGGGTGGACTGGGAGGCGGACTTAGGGTTCCGTCTGGCGTGGGCCCCATCCCCACGGTGGGGTACGCCTCGTCTCTGGAGCTGCAGCTGTCACGGAACCTCAGTGATGACATGAAGGAGGTGGCCTTCTCCGTGAGGAACTACCGCTCAGGCCCTGGTACCTCGGACCTCCTGGAGCAACACAGACAGGTCTGTTCACGTTGTTGTTGTTGTTGTTGTTTATCTAGCTGTACACTTAGTTCACCTTTCTATTTTATTCAGTGTCGTCAGAAAGTGAACCTTCACTTATTCCACATTTTGTTGTGTTACAGCATGAATTCAAAATGTATTAAATAAATACAAATTCTTACCCATCTACACACAATGACTAAGAGAAAACATGTTTTTACAAATTCTTTCAGATTTATTGAAAATAAAAGACAGAAATATCTATTTTACAGAAGTATTCGCACCCTTTTGCTATGACACTTCAAATTGAGCTCAGGTGCATCCAATGACCTTTGATCATCTTTGAGATGTCACTACAACTTGATTGGCCAATTCAACTGTTCGGACATGATTTAGAAAGAAACATTTTCTTGTGTACATTCTAAACTAAAGGTCAAGGTTATCTTGTGTACAGGGCCTTGCAAAAGTATTCATCCCTCTTGGTGTTTTTCCTATTTTGTTGCATTACAACCTGTCATTTAAATAGATTTTTAATTGGATTTCATGTGATGGACATACACAAAATAGTCCAAATTGGTGAAGTGGAATTGTAAAATTAAAATAAAAACGCAAAAGTGGTGTGTGCATATGTATTCACCCCTTTGCTATGAAGCCCCTAAATAAGATCTGGTGCAACCAATTACCTTCAGATGTTACATAATTTGTTAAATATAGTCCACCTGTGTGCAATCTAAGTGTCACATGATCTGTCACATGATCTGTCATATGATCTCAGTATATATACACCTGTTCTGAAAGGCCCCAGAGTCTGCAACACCACTAAGAAAGAGGCACCATGAAGACCAAGGGGCCAAACAGGTCAGGGACAAAGTTGTGGAGAAGTACACATCAGGGTTGGGTTATAAAAAAATATCTTGAGACTTTGAACATCCCACGGAGCACCATTAAATCCATTATTTAAAAAATGGAACGAATATGGAACCACAACAAAACTGGGACGCCCACAAAACTGACGGACCAGGCAAGGAGAGCATTAATCAGAGAGGCAACAAAGAGACCAAAGATAACCCTGAAGAGCTGCAAAGCTCCACAGCGGAGATTGGAGTATCTGTCCATAGGACAACTTTAAGCAGCACTCCAGAGCTGGCTTTATGGAAGAGAGCCCAGAAAAAAGCCATTGCTTAAAGACAAAAATAAGCAAACACGTTTGGTGTTCGCCAAAAGGCATGTGGGAGACTCCCCAAACATATGGAATAAGGTACTCTGGTCAGATAAGACTAAAATTGTGCTTTTTGGCCATCAAGGAAAACGCTATGTCTGGCGCAAACCCAACACCGCATCACCCCGAGAACACCATCCCCACAGTGAAGCATGGTGGTGGCAGCATCATGCTGTGGGATGGTTTTCATCGGCAGGGACTGGGAAACTGGTCAGAATTGAAGGAATGATGGATGGCGCTAAATACAGGGGTATTCTTGAGGGAAACCAGTTTTGAGACTGGGACAGAGGTTCACCTTCCAGCAGGACAATGACCCTAAGCGTACTGCTAAAGCAACACTCGAGTGGTTTAAGGGGAGACATTTAAATGTCTTGGAATTGCCAAGTCAAAGCCCAGACCTCAATCCAATTGAGAATCTGTGGTATGACTTAAAGATTGCTGTATATCAGCAGAACCCATCCAACTTGAAGGAGCTGGAGCAGTTTTGCCTTGAAGGATGGGCAAAAATCCCAGTGCCTAGATGTGCCAAGCTGATAGAGACATACCCCAAGAGACTTGCAGCTGTAATTGCTGCAAAGGGGTGACTCTACAAAGTATTGACTTTTGTTATTCACGCTCAAGTTCTGTTTTTTGTCTTATTTCTTGCTGATTTCATATTAAAAAATATTTTGCATCCTCAAAGTGGTAGTCGGCATATTGAGTAAATCAAATTATAAAAAATAAAAATGTAAAAATCGATTTTTATTCCAGGATGTAAGACAACAAAATAAGAAAAATGCCAAGGGGGGTGAAAACTTTCGCAAGCCACTGTGCACGAAGCAGTCAATGTATATGTAGTTTATTCTTCTAATGTCTACAACTTTATCTTCTCAACCTAATAGCTCCGAGACACGGCGTGTCAGACCAACGGTTTCACTACTCGGGGAACCCAGACCACCCAGACCATCAGTGTGGGCTTACAAACTGACATCCTCCGCAACCTCACCAGCTCCCCCCACCGCTGCCTCACCCCTATAGGAGGAGGCTCCACCCCCATCTCCTCCCCCTCCAGAAACATCCGTAAGATACAGTACTCTCCTGTAGTCCAGTCCAAGTTCGAGCGGACATGTTGTTCTCCTAAGTACGGTTCTCCTAAGCTCCAGAGGAAGTTGTCGACATCATCGAAGGCTGACGTCCCTGTAGGGGCCTCCTCCAGCTCCACGACCGGCCCCAGGGTTCCGACTCCCACCACCCCCCAGAAGGTAGTTATTGTTTTGAATCCTCAGTCATATTTATCTACGTATTGTTGTAGTCAGCTGCCTGAGGCCACTCTAAGTGTTAATGTATAACTACAGGGAGCCTCTGAGTCGGCCTGGGCTCGTTCCACCACCACCAGGGACTCTCCGGTCCACACCACCATCAACGATGGCCTGTCCAGCCTCTTCAACATCATAGACCACACCCCCGTAGCTTACGAACCCCTGCAGTCCAAATTCACCAAGTCCCCAAGCCGCACCCGCCCCGCCCCCCCTGACCCCTCACCTCCCGGGGGGCCAGGGGTACCCAGCCTACCACCCTCAGACCCCAAAGACCCCAGGTCCCTTGGAGCAGCCCAGGAGTTCCTGAGGAATGTCCGCGGGCGTTCTCCCAGCCCGGTGCAGCTGATAGTAGAGACCCAGGGAGGGCCGGGGGGAACAGGAGGGGAGAGGACACCGGAGGTGGTCAGTATACGCCAGGACCTGTCTGCCCCGCCTGGATACACGCTGGCAGAGAACGCAGCCCGTCTGCTTAACAAGAAGCTGTTGGAACAGAGCTTCAGGGAGGAGAAGAGACTGGGGTCTGCAGGCCAGAGCAGAGATGGGAGGCATGGAGAAGGAGACCGGAACCAGGAGGGGTGTATGGAGGTAAATACTGTCACTCTACTCACTGTTTGTTTACTACCATCTATTTTAGGCCCCTCATTAGTAGGCAAGGTAAACCCATTTTCGCGATTTCTGGAATTGATTACGGGGCTCGTCAACAGAAAGGGAAACGCAACACTGTTCTGTCTAGTGGTGCCTAGTGGTTAGAGGGGAGGGGCGGGAGGGTAGCCTAGTGGTTATAGGGGAGGGGCAGGAGGGTAGCCTAGTGGTTAGAAGGGCGGGAGGGTAGCCTAGTGGTTAGAGGGGAGGGCGGGAGGGTAGCCTAGTGGTTAGAGTGGGAGGGGCGGGAGGGTAGCCTAGTGGTTAGAGTGGAGGGGCGGGAGGGGAGCCTAGTGGTTAGAGTGGAGGGGCGGCAGGTAGCCTAGTGGTTAGAGTGGTTAGGGGCGGCAGGTAGCCTAGTGGTTAGAGTGGAGGGGCGGCAGGGTAGCTAGTGGTTAGAGTGGAGGGGCGGGAGGGTAGCCTAGTGGTTAGAGTGTAGGGGCGGGAGGTAGCCTAGTGGTTAGAGTGGAGGGGCGGCAGGTAGCCTAGTGGTTAGAGTGGAGTGGGTGGTTAGAGTGGAGGGGCGGGGCGGGAGGTAGCCTAGTGGTTAGAGTGGAGGGGAGGGCGGCAGGTAGCCTAGTGGTTAGAGTGGAGGGGCGGGCGGAGGGCGGGAGGTAGCCTAGTGGTTAGAGGGAGGGGCGGGAGGGTAGCCTAGTGGTTAGAGGGAGGGGCGGGAGGTAGCCTAGTGGTTAGAGTGGAGGGGCGGGAGGGTAGCCTAGTGGTTAGAGTGGAGGGGCGGAGGTAGCCTAGTGGTTATGGAGGGGCCTAGTGTGTTAGAGTGTAGGGGTTAGGGAGGGTAGCCTAGTGGTTAGAGTGGAGGGGCGGCAGAGTAGCCTAGTGGTTAGAGTGTAGGGGCGGGAGGGTAGCCTAGTGGTTAGAGTGGAGGGGCGGGAGGGTAGCCTAGTGGTTAGAGTGGAGGGGCGGGAGGGTAGCCTAGTGGTTAGAGTGGAGGGGCGGGAGGGTAGCCTAGTGGTTAGAGTGGAGGGGCGGGAGGGTAGCCTAGTGGTTAGAGTGCAGGGGCGGGAGGTAGCCTAGTGGTTAGAGTGGAGGGGCGGCAGGTAGCCTAGTGGTTAGAGTGTAGGGGCGGCAGGTAGCCTCGTGGTTAAGAGTGGAGGGGCAGCAGGGTAGCCTAGTGGTTAGGTATCCTAGTGGTTAGAGGGGAGGGGCGGGAGGGTAGCCTAGTGGTTAGAGGAGGGGAGGGGGGTAGCCTAGTGGTTAGAGTGGAGGTGGTTAGGGGCGGGAGGGTAGCCTAGTGGTTAGAGGGAGGGGCGGGAGGTAGCCTAGTGGTTAGAGTGTAGGGGCGGCAGGGTAGCCTAGTGGTTAGAGTGGAGGGGCGGGAGGGTAGCCTAGTGGTTAGAGTGGAGGGGCGGCAGGTAGCCTAGTGGTTAGAGTGGAGGGGCGGCAGGGTAGCCTAGTGGTTAGAGTGGAGGGGCAGGGTAGCAGGGTAGCCTAGTGGTTAGAGTGGAGGGCGGGAGGGTAGCCTAGTGGTTAGAGGAGGAGGGCGGGAGCCTAGTGGTTAGAGTGGAGGGGCGGGAGGGTAGCCTAGTGGTTAGAGTGGAGGGGTTAGGGGTAGCCTAGTGGTTAGAGTGGAGGGCGGGAGGGTAGCCTAGTGGTTAGAGTGGAGGGGCGGGAGGTAGCCTAGTGGTTAGAGTGGAGGGGCGGGAGGGTAGCCTAGTGGTTAGAGTGTAGGGCGGGAGGGTAGCCTAGTGGTTAGAGTGAAGGGCGGGAGGGTAGCCTAGTGGTTAGAGTGGAGGGGCGGGAGGGTAGCCTAGTGGTTAGAGTGTAGGGGCGGGAGGGTAGCCTAGTGGTTAGAGTGGAGGGCGGGAGGGTAGCCTAGTGGTTAGAGTGGAGGGGCGGCAGGGTAGCCTAGTGGTTAGAGTGGAGGGGCGGGAGGGTAGCCTAGTGGTTAGAGTGGAGGGGCGGCAGGGTAGCCTAGTGGTTAGAGTGGAGGGGCGGGAGGGTAGCCTAGTGGTTAGAGTGGAGGGCGGCAGGGTAGCCTAGTGGTTAGAGTGTAGGGGCGGGAGGGTAGCCTAGTGGTTAGAGTGGAGGGGCGGGAGGTAGCCTAGTGGTTAGAGTGGAGGGGCGGCAGGGTAGCCTAGTGGTTAGAGTGGAGGGGCGGGAGGGTAGCCTAGTGGTTAGTAGCCTAGTGGTTAGAGTGGAGGGGCGGGAGGGTAGCCTAGTGGTTAGAGTGGAGGGGCGGGAGGGTAGCCTAGTGGTTAGAGTGTAGGGGCGGGAGGGTAGCCTAGTGGTTAGCCTAGTGGTTAGAGTGGAGGGGCGGCAGGGTAGCCTAGTGGTTAGAGTGGAGGGGCGGGAGGGTAGCCTAGTGGTTAGAGTGGAGGGGCGGGAGGGTAGCCTAGTGGTTAGAGTGGAGGGGCGGGAGGGTAGCCTAGTGGTTAGAGTGGAGGAGCGGGGCGGCAGGTAGCCTAGTGGTTAGAGTGGAGGGGCGGGAGGGTAGCCTAGTGGTTAGAGTGGAGGGGCGGGAGGGTAGCCTAGTGGTTAGAGTGGATGGGCGGCAGAGTAGCCTACTGGTTAGAGTGTAGGGGCGGGAGGGTAGCCTAGTGGTTAGTGTGGAGGGGCTGTGCGGGAGGGTAGCCTCGCGGTTTGAGGGGAGGGGCGGCAGGGTAGCCTAGTGGTTAGAGTGGAGGGGCGGGAGGGTAGCCTAGTGGTTAGAGTGGGGGCGGGGGTAGCCTAGTGGTTAGAGGGTAGCCTAGTGGTTAGAGTGGAGGGGTGGGAGGGTAGCCTAGTGGTTAGAGTGGAGGGGTGGGAGGGTAGCCTAGTGGTTAGAGTGGAGGGGCGGGAGGGTAGCCTAGTGGTTAGAGTGGAGGGGCGGGAGGGTAGCCTAGTGGTTAGAGTGGAGGGCGGGAGGGTAGCCTAGTGGTTAGAGTGGAGGGGAGGCAGGTAGCCTAGTGGTTAGAGTGGAGGGGGGGAGGGTAGCCTAGTGGTTAGAGTGGAGGGGCGGGAGGGTAGCCTAGTGGTTAGAGTGGAGTGGGGTAGCCTAGTGGTTAGGCAGGTAGCCTAGTGGTTAGAGTGGAGGGGGCGGGAGGGTAGCCTAGTGGTTAGAGTGGGAGGGGGCGGGAGGGTAGCCTAGTGGTTAGAGTGGAGGGGAGGGAGGGTAGCCTAGTGGTTAGAGTGGAGGGGCGGGAGGGTAGCCTAGTGGTTAGAGTGGAGGGGCGGGAGGGTAGCCTAGTGGTTAGAGTGGAGGAGGGCGGCAGGGTAGCCTAGTGGTTAGAGTGGAGGGGGGCAGGGTAGCCTAGTGGTTAGAGTGGAGGGAGCGGGGAGGGTAGCCTAGTGGTTAGAGTGGAGGGGGAGGGTAGCCTAGTGGTTAGAGTGGAGGGCGGGAGGGTAGCCTAGTGGTTAGAGTGGAGGGGCGGGAGGTAGCCTAGTGGTTAGAGTGGGGGCGGAGGGTAGCCTAGTGGTTAGAGTGGAGGGGCGGCAGGGTAGCCTAGTGGTTAGAGTGTAGGGGCGGGAGGGTAGCCTAGTGGTTAGAGTGGAGGGCAGGGAGGTAGCCTAGTGGTTAGAGTGGAGGGGCGGCAGGGTAGCCTAGTGGTTAGAGTGGAGGGCGGGAGGGTAGCCTAGTGGTTAGAGTGTAGGGGCGGGAGGGTAGCCTAGTGGTTAGAGTGGAGGAGCGGGCAGGGGTAGCCTAGTGGTTAGAGTGGAGGGGCGGGAGGGTAGCCTAGTGGTTAGAGTGGAGGGGCGGGAGGGTAGCCTAGTGGTTAGAGTGGAGGGCGGCAGAGGTAGCCTAGTGGTTAGAGTGTAGGGGCGGGAGGGTAGCCTAGTGGTTAGAGTGGAGGGGCTGGCGGAGGGTAGCCTAGTGGTTAGAGTGGAGGGGCGGGAGGGTAGCCTAGTGGTTAGAGTGGAGGGTGGGAGGTAGCCTAGTGGTTAGAGTGGAGGGGCGGGAGGGTAGCCTAGTGGTTAGAGTGGAGGGGCGGGAGGGTAGCCTAGTGGTTAGAGTGGAGGGGCGGGAGGGTAGCCTAGTGGTTAGAGTGGAGGGGCGGCAGGGTAGCCTAGTGGTTAGAGTGGAGGGGCGGGAGGGTAGCCTAGTGGTTAGAGTGTAGGGGTGGGAGGGTAGCCTAGTGGTTAGAGTGGAGGGGGGGGAGGGTAGCCTAGTGGTTAGAGTGGAGGGGCGGGAGGGTAGCCTAGTGGTTAGAGTGCAGGGGCGGGAGGTTAGCCTAGTGGTTAGAGTGGAGGGGCGGCAGGTAGCCTAGTGGTTAGAGTGGAGGGGCGGCAGGTAGCCTAGTGGTTAGAGTGGAGGGGCGGCAGGGTAGCCTAGTGGTTAGAGTGGAGGGGCGGGAGGGTAGCCTAGTGGTTAGAGTGGAGGGGTGGGAGGGTAGCCTAGTGGTTAGAGTGGAGGGGCGGGAGGGTAGCCTAGTGGTTAGAGTGGAGTGGAGGGGCGGGAGGGTAGCCTAGTGGTTAGAGTGGAGGGGCGGCAGGGTAGCCTAGTGGTTAGAGTGTAGGGGCGGGAGGGTAGCCTAGTGGTTAGAGTGGAGGGGCGGGAGGGTAGCCTAGTGGTTAGAGTGGAGGGGCGGGAGGGTAGCCTAGTGGTTAGAGTGGAGGGGCGGCAGGTAGCCTAGTGGTTAGAGTGGAGGGGCGGGAGGTAGCCTAGTGGTTAGAGTGGAGGGGCGGGAGGGTAGCCTAGTGGTTAGAGTGGAGGGGCGGAGGGTAGCCTAGTGGTTAGCCTAGTGGTTAGTGGTTAGAGTGGGGGCGGGAGGGTAGCCTAGTGGTTAGAGTGGAGGGGCGGGAGGGTAGCCTAGTGGTTAGAGTGGAGGGGCGGGAGGGTAGCCTAGTGGTTAGAGTGGAGGGCGGGAGGGTAGCCTAGTGGTTAGAGTGGAGGGGCGGCAGGGTAGCCTAGTGGTTAGAGTGGAGGGGTGGGAGGGTAGCCTAGTGGTTAGAGTGGAGGGGCGGGAGGTAGCCTAGTGGTTAGAGTGGAGGGGCGGCAGGGTAGCCTAGTGGTTAGAGTGGAGGGGCGGGAGGGTAGCCTAGTGGTTAGAGTGGAGGGGCGGGAGGGTAGCCTAGTGGTTAGAGTGGAGGGGCGGCAGGTAGCCTAGTGGTTAGAGTGGAGGGGCGGCAGGTAGCCTAGTGGTTAGAGTGGAGGGGCGGCAGGGTAGCCTAGTGGTTAGAGTGGAGGGGCGGGAGGGTAGCCTAGTGGTTAGAGTGGAGGGGGGGCGGGAGGGTAGCCTAGTGGTTAGAGTGGAGGGGCGGCAGGTAGCCTAGTGGTTAGAGTGGAGGGGCGGGAGGGTAGCCTAGTGGTTAGAGTGGAGGGGCGGGAGGGTAGCCTAGTGGTTAGAGTGGAGGGGCGGGAGGGTAGCCTAGTGGTTAGAGTGGAGGGGCGGGAGGGTAGCCTAGTGGTTAGAGTGGAGGGCGGGAGGGTAGCCTAGTGGTTAGGGGGGGGAGTGGAGGTGGAGGGCGGGAGGGTAGCCTAGTGGTTAGAGTGGAGGGGAGGTAGGTGGAGGGGCGGGAGGGTAGCCTAGTGGTTAGAGTGGAGGGGCGGGAGGGTAGCCTAGTGGTTAGAGTGGAGGGGGGCAGGGTAGCCTAGTGGTTAGAGTGGAGGGGCGGCAGGGTAGCCTAGTGGTTAGAGTGGAGGGGCGGGAGGGTAGCCTAGTGGTTAGAGTGGAGGGGCGGCAGGGTAGCCTAGTGGTTAGAGTGGGGCAGGAGGGTAGCCTAGTGGTTAGAGTGGAGGGGGGAGGGTAGCCTAGTGGTTAGAGTGGAGGGGTGGCAGGGTAGCCTAGTGGTTAGAGTGGAGGGCGGGAGGGTAGCCTAGTGGTTAGAGTGGAGGGGCGGGAGGGTAGCCTAGTGGTTAGAGTGGAGGGCGGGAGGGTAGCCTAGTGGTTAGAGTGGAGGGGCGGGAGGGTAGCCTAGTGGTTAGAGTGGAGGGCGGCAGGGCCTAGTGGTTAGAGGGAGGGGCGGCAGGGTAGCCTAGTGGTTAGAGTGGAGGGGCGGGAGGGTAGCCTAGTGGTTAGAGTGGAGGGGCGGGAGGGTAGCCTAGTGGTTAGAGTGGAGGGGCGGGAGGGTAGCCTAGTGGTTAGAGTGGAGGGGCGGGAGGGTAGCCTAGTGGTTAGAGTGTAGGGTGGCAGGGTAGCCTAGTGGTTAGAGTGGAGGGGCGGGAGGGTAGCCTAGTGGTTAGAGTGGAGGGGCGGGAGGGTAGCCTAGTGGTTAGAGTGGAGGGGTGGAGGGTAGCCTAGTGGTTAGAGTGCCTAGTGGTTAGGGGTGGAGGCAGGGTAGCCTAGTGGTTAGAGTGGAGGGCGGAGGGTAGCCTAGTGGTTAGAGTGGGGCGGGAGGGGTAGCCTAGTGGTTAGAGTGGAGGGGCGGGAGGGTAGCCTAGTGGTTAGAGTGGAGGGCGGGAGGGGTAGCCTAGTGGTTAGAGTGGAGGGCGGGAGGGTAGCCTAGTGGTTAGAGTGGAGGGGTGGGAGGGTAGCCTAGTGGTTAGAGTGGAGGGGCGGAGGGTAGCCTAGTGGTTAGAGTGTGGAGGGGCGGGAGGGTAGCCTAGTGGTTAGAGTGGAGGGGCGGGAGGGTAGCCTAGTGGTTAGAGTGGAGGGGCGGGAGGGTAGCCTAGTGGTTAGAGTGGAGGGGCGGCAGGGTAGCCTAGTGGTTAGAGTGGAGGGGCGGGAGGGTAGCCTAGTGGTTAGAGTGGAGGGGCGGGAGGGTAGCCTAGTGGTTAGAGTGGAGGGGCGGGAGGGTAGCCTAGTGGTTAGTGTGGAGGGGGCGGGAGGGTAGCCTAGTGGTTAGAGTGGAGGGCGGGAGGGTAGCCTAGTGGTTAGAGTGGAGGGCGGCAGGTAGCCTAGTGGTTAGAGTGTAGGGGCGGGAGGGTAGCCTAGTGGTTAGAGTGGAGGGGCGGGAGGGTAGCCTAGTGGTTAGAGTGGAGGGGCGGGAGGTAGCCTAGTGGTTAGAGTGGAGGGGCGGGAGGGTAGCCTAGTGGTTAGAGTGGGGGCGGGAGGGTAGCCTAGTGGTTAGAGTGGAGGGGCGGGAGGGTAGCCTAGTGGTTAGAGTGGAGGGGCGGGAGGGTAGCCTAGTGGTTAGAGTGGAGGGGCGGGAGGGTAGCCTAGTGGTTAGAGGGTGGAGGGGCGGCAGGGTAGCCTAGTGGTTAGAGTGGAGGGGCGGGAGGGTAGCCTAGTGGTTAGAGTGGAGGGGCGGGAGGGTAGCCTAGTGGTTAGAGTGGAGGGGGGCAGGAGGGTAGCCTAGTGGTTAGAGTGGAGGGGGCGGGAGGGTAGCCTAGTGGTTAGAGTGGAGGGGCGGCAGGTAGCCTAGTGGTTAGAGTGGAGGGGCGGCAGGGTAGCCTAGTGGTTAGAGTGGAGGGGCGGGAGGGTAGCCTAGTGGTTAGAGTGGAGGGGCAGGAGGGTAGCCTAGTGGTTAGAGTGGAGGGGTGGGAGGGTAGCCTAGTGGTTAGAGTGGAGGGGCGGGAGGGTAGCCTAGTGGTTAGAGTGGAGGGGCGGGTTAGAGTGGGTAGCCTAGTGGTTAGAGTGGAGGGGGCGGCAGTGGTTAGCCTAGCCTGGTTAGAGTGGAGGGGCGGGAGGGTAGCCTAGTGGTTAGAGTGGAGGGGCGGGAGGGTAGCCTAGTGGTTAGAGTGGAGGGGCGGGAGGGTAGCCTAGTGGTTAGAGTGGAGGGGCAGGAGGGTAGCCTAGTGGTTAGAGTGTAGGGTGGCAGGGTAGCCTAGTGGTTAGAGTGGAGGGGCGGGAGGGTAGCCTAGTGGTTAGAGTGGAGGGGCGGGAGGGTAGCCTAGTGGTTAGAGTGGAGGGGCGGGAGGTAGCCTAGTGGTTAGAGTGGAGGGGCGGGAGGGTAGCCTAGTGGTTAGAGTGGAGGGGGCGGCAGGGTAGCCTAGTGGTTAGAGTGGAGGGCGGGGAGTGGAGGGTAGCCTAGTGGTTAGAGTGGAGGGGTGGGAGGGTAGCCTAGTGGTTAGAGTGGAGGGGCGGGAGGGTAGCCTAGTGGTTAGAGTGGAGGGGCGGGAGGGTAGCCTAGTGGTTAGAGTGGAGGGGGCGGGAGGGTAGCCTAGTGGTTAGAGTGGAGGGGGGAGGGTAGCCTAGTGGTTAGAGTGGAGGGGCGGGAGGGTAGCCTAGTGGTTAGAGTGGAGGGGTGAGAGGTAGCCTAGTGGTTAGAGTGGAGGGGCGGGAGGTAGCCTAGTGGTTAGAGTGGAGGGGGCGGGAGGGTAGCCTAGTGGTTAGAGTGCAGGGGCGGGAGGTAGCCTAGTGGTTAGAGTAGAGGGGCGGCAGGTAGCCTAGTGGTTAGAGTGTAGGGGGCGGCAGGTAGCCTAGTGGTTAGAGTGGAGGGGCGGCAGGGTAGCCTAGTGGTTAGAGTGGAGGGGCGGGAGGTAGCCTAGTGGTTAGAGTGGAGGGGCGGGAGGGTAGCCTAGTGGTTAGAGTGGAGGGGCGGCAGGGTAGCCTAGTGGTTAGAGTGGAGGGGCAGGAGGGTAGCCTAGTGGTTAGAGTGGAGGGGCGGGAGGGTAGCCTAGTGGTTAGAGTGTAGGGGGGCAGGGTAGCCTAGTGGTTAGAGTGGAGGGGCGGGAGGGTAGCCTAGTGGTTAGAGTGGAGGGGCGGGAGGGTAGCCTAGTGGTTAGAGTGGAGGGGCGGGAGGGTAGCCTAGTGGTTAGAGTGGAGGGCGGGAGGGTAGCCTAGTGGTTAGAGTGGAGGGGCGGGAGGGTAGCCTAGTGGTTAGAGTGGAGGGGGCGGGAGGGTAGCCTAGTGGTTAGAGTGGAGGGGGGGAGGGTAGCCTAGTGGTTAGGGCGGCAGGTAGTGGAGTGGGGGCGGGAGGGTAGCCTAGTGGTTAGAGTGGAGGGGCAGGAGGGTAGCCTAGTGGTTAGAGTGGAGGGGCGGGAGGGTAGCCTAGTGGTTAGAGTGGAGGGGCGGGAGGGTAGCCTAGTGGTTAGAGTGGAGGGGTTAGGGGAGGGTAGCCTAGTGGTTAGAGTGGAGGGGCGGCAGGGTAGCCTAGTGGTTAGAGTGGAGGGGGCGGAGGTAGCCTAGTGGTTAGAGTGGAGGGCGGGAGGTAGCCTAGTGGTTAGAGTGTAGGGGGGGAGGGTAGCCTAGTGGTTAGAGTGGGGGGGTAGCCTAGTGGTTAGCCTAGTGGTTAGAGTGGAGGGGCGGGAGGTAGCCTAGTGGTTAGAGTGGAGGGGGCGGCAGGTAGCCTAGTGGTTAGAGTGGAGGGGCGGGAGGGTAGCCTAGTGGTTAGAGTGGAGGGGCGGCAGGGTAGCCTAGTGGTTAGAGTGGAGGGGGGCAGGGTAGCCTAGTGGTTAGAGTGTTAGAGGGGGGAGGGTAGCCTAGTGGTTAGAGTGGAGGGGGGCAGGGTAGCCTAGTGGTTAGAGTGGAGGGGGGAGGGTAGCCTAGTGGTTAGAGTGTGGTTAGGGGGGGCGGGAGGGTAGCCTAGTGGTTAGAGTGGAGGGTGCGGAGGGTAGCCTAGTGGTTAGAGTGGAGGGGCGGCAGGGTAGCCTAGTGGTTAGAGTGGAGGGCGGGAGGGTAGCCTAGTGGTTAGAGTGGAGGGGCGGCAGGGTAGCCTAGTGGTTAGAGTGTAGGGGCGGGAGTGGTAGCCTAGTGGTTAGAGTGTAGGGGTGGGAGGGTAGCCTAGTGGTTAGAGTGGAGTGGAGGGGCGGGAGGGTAGCCTAGTGGTTAGAGTGTAGGGGCGGCAGGGTAGCCTAGTGGTTAGAGTGTAGGGGTGGGAGGGTAGTCTAGTGGTTAGAGTGGAGTGGAGGGGCGGGAGGGTAGCCTAGTGGTTAGAGTGGAGGGGCGGCAGAGTAGCCTAGTGGTTAGAGTGTAGGGGCGGGAGGGTAGCCTAGTGGTTAGAGTGGAGGGGCGGCAGTATAGCCTAGTGGTTAGAGTGTAGGGGCGGCATTGTTGCCTAGTGGTTAGAGTGTAGGGGGGCAGGGCAGCCTAGTGGTTAGAGTGTAGGGGCAGCAGGTAGCCTAGCGGTTAAAGGGGAGGGGCGGCAGGGTAGCCTAGTGGTTAGATTGGAGGGGCGGCAGGGTAGCCTAGTGGTTAGAGTGTAGAGGCGGCAGGTAGCCTAGTGATTAGAGCGTTGGACTAGTAACCGAAAGGTTGCAAGTTCATATCCCCGAACTGACAAGGTACAAATCTGTCGTTCTGCCCCTGAACAGGCAGTTAACCCACTGTTCCCAGGCCGTCATTGTAAATAAGAATTTGTTCTTAACTGACTTGTAAAATAAAATACTGTCCACATCATGGAATATATATTAATATATATATTAATCAGATAATGCCATTTAGGAGACACTTTTATCCAAACCGACTTACAGTCATGCGTACATACATTTTACATAGTGGTGGTCCCGGGAATCCAACCCACTACCGTGACGTTACAAGCACCATGCTCGACCAACTGAGCTACAAATGACCAAAAGAGAATTCAGTATCATATAAATGATTTAAATATGTTATTTGAGGATTGATAGTAAATGAAGCAAATTCACACATAATCATATTTCTCACTAGTTTAGACATTTGGGAGATGTATTTTCTTTCCCGGGGGGCAAGAGATTCCATAACGACCCATTCATTCCACGTCTCTACGATTTGGCTACTAGGAAAAACAAAATTAACATTCTCATTTACATTTTGATAACTCCGTGCTGGTGTTTTCTTCTCAGATCAAAGAGCATTGACTGACACTATGGTAATGTAATGGTAATATTTTATTACATTTTTAATTACTTTAATAACTTTTTTTCCTTCACATTCCACACAGTGTTCTACTGCATTTTCCCCAAGTGCAGTACTACTACAGTACTACTACAGTATTACTACAGTATTACTACAGTACTACTACTATTGCGCTTCATTTTTTTTCTACACTAAGAGGGTGTTTCTGGCTCCTTCTTGCTCCTCCCATCTATGCTTCAGTCTCCACTTACCACTCATTCAGTATCCCTCTGCTTCAGCCTCCACTTACCACTCATTCAGTATCCCTCTGCTTCAGCCTCCACTTACCACTCATTCAGTATCCCTCTGCTTCAGCCTCCACTTACCACTCATTCAGTATCCCTCTGCTTCAGCTTCCACTCACCACTCATTCAGTATCCCTCTGCTTCAGTATCCCTCTATCATTCAGTATCCTCCACTCCACTCACCACTCATTCAGTATCCCTCTGCTTCAGCCTCCACTCACCACTCAATCAGTATCCCTCTGTTTCAGTCTCTTCAGCCTCCACTCACCACTCATTCAGTATCCCTCTGCTTCAGCCTCCACTCACCACTCAATCAGTATCCCTCTGTTTCAGTCTCTTCAGCCTCCACTCACCACTCATTCAGTATCCCTCTGCTTCAGCCTCCACTCACCACTCATTCAGTATCCCTCTGCTTCAGCCTCCACTCACCACTCATTCAGTATCCCTCTGCTTCAGCCTCCACTTACCACTCATTCAGTATCCCTCTGCTTCAGTCTCTTCAGCCTCTACTCACCACTCATTCAGTATCCCTCTGCTTCAGCCTCCACTCACCACTCATTCAGTATCCCTCTGCTTCAGTCCCTTAAGCCTCCACTCACCACTCATTCAGTATCCCTCTGCTTCAGCCTCCACTTACCACTCATTCAGTATCCCTCTGTTAGTCAGCAGTCTGAGGGAGAAGGTCTAACACTCTGTTAGTCAGCAGTCTGAGGGAGAAGGTCTAACCCTCTGTTAGTCAGCAGTCTGAGGGAGAAGGTCCATCCCTCTGTTAGTCAGCAGTCTGAGGGAGAAGGTCTATCCCTCTGTTAGTCAGCAGTCTGAGGGAGAAGGTCTAACCCTCTGTTAGTCAGCAGTCTGAGGGGGAAGGTCTATCCCTCTGTTAGTCAGCAGTCTGAGGGAGAAGGTCTAACCCTCTGTTAGTCAGCAGTCTGAGGGAGAAGGTCTATCCCTCTGTTAGTCAGCAGTCTGAGGGAGAAGGTCTAACCCTCTGTTAGTCAGCAGTCTGAGGGAGAAGGTCTATCCCTCTGTTAGTCAGCAGTCTGAGGGAGAAGGTCTAACCCTCTGTTAGTCAGCAGTCTGAGGGAGAAGGTCTATCCCTCTGTTAGTCAGCAGTCTGAGGGAGAAGGTCTAACCCTCTGTTAGTCAGCAGTCTGAGGGAGAAAGTCCATCCCTCTGTTAGTCAGCAGTCTGAGGGAGAAGGTCTATCCCTCTGTTAGTCAGTCTGAGGGAGAAGGTCTATCCCTCTGTTAGTCAGCAGTCTGAGGGAGAAGGTCTATCCCTCTGTTAGTCAGCAGTCTGAGGGAGGATGTCTATCCCTCTGTTAGTCAGCAGTCTGAGGGAGAAGGTATATCCCTCTGTTAGTCAGCAGTCTGAGGGAGAAGGTCTAACCCTCTGTTAGTCAGCAGTCTGAGGGAGAAGGTCTAACCCTCTGTTAGTCAGCAGTCTGAGGGAGAAGGTCTATCCCTCTGTTAGTCAGCAGTCTGAGGGAGAAGGTCTATCCCTCTGTTAGTCAGAAGTCTGAGGGAGAAGGTCTAACCCTCTGTTAGTCAGCAGTCTGAGGGAGAAGGTCCCTCTGTTAACAGTCTGAGGAGAAGGTCTCCCTCTGTTAGTCAGCAGTCTGAGGGAGAAGGTCTATCCCTCTGTTAGTCAGCAGTCTGAGGGAGAAGGTCTATCCCTCTGTTAGTCAGCAGTCTGAGGGAGAAGGTCTATCCCTCTGTTAGTCAGCAGTCTGAGGGAGAAGGTCTAACCCTCTGTTAGTCAGCAGTCTGAGGGAGAAGGTCTATCCCTCTGTTAGTCAGCAGTCTGAGGGAGAAGGTCTAACCCTCTGTTAGTCAGCAGTCTGAGGGAGAAGGTCTATCCCTCTGTTAGTCAGCAGTCTGAGGGAGAAGGTCCATCCCTCTGTTAGTCAGCAGTCTGAGGGAGAAGGTCTATCCCTCTGTTAGTCAGTCTGAGGGAGAAGGTCTATCCCTCTGTTAGTCAGCAGTCTGAGGGAGAAGGTCTATCCCTCTGTTAGTCAGCAGTCTGAGGGAGGATGTCTATCCCTCTGTTAGTCAGCAGTCTGAGGGAGAAGGTATATCC
The DNA here is from genome assembly GCF_034236695.1 of Oncorhynchus nerka. Classification (NCBI taxonomy): domain Eukaryota; kingdom Metazoa; phylum Chordata; class Actinopteri; order Salmoniformes; family Salmonidae; genus Oncorhynchus; species Oncorhynchus nerka. The sequence continues at coordinate 16,945 of NW_027039644.1, read as the reverse complement.
CTCTGTTAGTCAGCAGTCTGAGGGAGAAGGTCTAACCCTCTGTTAGTCAGCAGTCTGAGGGAGAAGGTCTAACCCTCTGTTAGTCAGCAGTCTGAGGGAGAAGGTCTATCCCTCTGTTAGTCAGCAGTCTGAGGGAGAAGGTCTATCCCTCTGTTAGTCAGAAGTCTGAGGGAGAAGGTCTAACCCTCTGTTAGTCAGCAGTCTGAGGGAGAAGGTATATCCCTCTGTTAGTCAGCAGTCTGAGGGAGAAGGTCTAACCCTCTGTTAGTCAGCAGTCTGAGGGAGAAGGTCTATCCCTCTGTTAGTCAGCAGTCTGAGGGAGAAGGTCTATCCCTCTGTTAGTCAGCAGTCTGAGGGAGAAGGTCTATCCCTCTGTTAGTCAGCAGTCTGAGGGAGAAGGTCTATCCCTCTGTTAGTCAGCAGTCTGAGGGAGAAGGTCTATCCCTCTGTTAGTCAGCAGTCTGAGGGAGAAGGTCTAACCCTCTGTTAGTCAGCAGTCTGGGGGAGAAGGTCTATCCCTCTGTTAGTCAGCAGTCTGAGGGAGAAGGTCTATCCCTCTGTTAGTCAGCAGTCTGAGGGAGAAGGTCTATCCCTCTGTTAGTCAGCAGTCTGGGGGAGAAGGTATATCCCTCTGTTAGTCAGCAGTCTGAGGGAGAAGGTCTAACCCTCTGTTAGTCAGCAGTCTGAGGGAGAAGGTCTATCCCTCTGTTAGTCAGCAGTCTGAGGGAGAAGGTCTATCCCTCTGTTAGTCAGCAGTCTGAGGGAGAAGGTCTATCCCTCTGTTAGTCAGCAGTCTGAGGGAGAAGGTCTATCCCTCTGTTAGTCAGCAGTCTGAGGGAGAAGGTCTATCCTCTGTTAGTCAGCAGTCTGAGGGAGAAGGTCTAACCCTCTGTTAGTCAGCAGTCTGGGGGAGAAGGTCTATCCCTCTGTTAGTCAGCAGTCTGAGGGAGAAGGTCTATCCCTCTGTTAGTCAGCAGTCTGAGGGAGAAGGTCTATCCCTCTGATAGTCAGCAGTCTGGGGGAGAAGGTATATCCCTCTGTTAGTCAGCAGTCTGAGGGAGAAGGTCTATCCCTCTGTTAGTCAGCAGTCTGAGGGAGAAGGTCTATCCCTCTGTTAGTCAGCAGTCTGAGGGAGAAGGTCTATCCCTCTGTTAGTCAGCAGTCTGAGGGAGAAGGTCTAACCCTCTGTTAGTCAGCAGTCTGAGGGAGAAGGTCTATCCCTCTGTTAGTCAGCAGTCTGAGGGAGAAGGTCTATCCCTCTGCTAGTCAGTCTGAGGGAGAAGGTCACTGGGGATTTTGCGGTCTGGTTCACATGGCGAGCAATATGTTGAAAAAATATTTGGTTGAAATTCTTTAAGTAATGGTAGTATTTGTAGGCCACTATGGGCTAGGAGATGGACCGTTAAACAGTGGGTTGAAAAAGGAATATAGCATTATGATAATATATTAAAACAGGATGAAAACATTACAGCACTAAATTGTAATCCTGTTCTGTAGAGGTATTGTTAGAGAGGGGTAAAGATAAACATTTCTGTTGGGGTGCCAGTTAGGTATTAACCCTGCCGATAGGAGAAGAGTTGGAGAGCGAGACTACGACTACCAGACACACACATCAGCAGAACAGACTGTTGGCCAGATAGTCAGTGGAGACTAGAGTGTAGCCTGTTGGCCAGATAGCCAGTAGAGATTAGAGTGTAGCCTGTTGGCCAGATAGCCAGTAGGGACTAGAGTGGAGCCTGTTGGCCAGATGGCCAGTAGAGTCTAGAGTGGAGCCTGTTGGCCGTGTAGCCTGTTGGCCAGATAGCCAGTAGAGACTAGAGTGGAGCCTGTTGGCCGTGTAGCCTGTTGGCCAGATGGCCAGTAGAGACTAGAGTGGAGCCTGATGGCCAGATGACCAGTGGAGACTAGTGTGTAACCTGTTGGCCAGATAGCCATTAGACTAGAGTGTAGCCTGTTGGCCAGATAACCAGTAGGGACTAGAGTGTAGCCTGTTGGCCAGATAGCCAGTAGAGACTAGAGTGTAACCTGTTGGCCGTCTAGCCTGTTGGCCAGATAGTCAGTGGAGACTAGAGTGTAGCCTGTTGGCCAGATAGCCAGTGGAGACTAGAGTGTAGCCTGATGGCCAGATGGCCAGTGGAGACTAGAGTGTAGCCTGATGGCCAGATGGCCAGTGGAGACTAGAGTGTAGCCTGTTGGCCAGATGGCCAGTGGAGACTAGAGTGTAGCCTGTTGGCCAGATGGTCAGTGGAGACTAGAGTGTAGCCTGATGGTCAGATAGCCAGTAGAGACTAGAGTGTAGCCTGATGGCCAGATAGCCAGTGGAGACTAGAGTGTAGCCTGTTGGCCAGATGGCCAGTGGAGACTAGAGTGTAGCCTGTTGGCCAGATGGCCAGTGGAGACTAGAGTTTAGCCTGATGGCCAGATGGCCAGTGGAGACTAGAGTGTAGCCTGTTGGCCAGATAGCCAGTGGAGACTAGAGTGTAGCCTGATGGCCAGATGGCCAGTAGAGATTAGAGTGTAGCCTGATGGCCAGATGGCCAGTGGAGACTAGAGTATAGCCTGTTGGTCATGTAGCCTGATGGCCAGATAGCCAGTAGAGACTAGAGTGTAACCTGTTGGCCGTCTAGCCTGTTGGCCAGATAGTCAGTGGAGACTAGAGTGTAGCCTGATGGCCAGATGGCCAGTGGAGACTAGAGTGTAGCCTGATGGCCAGATGGCCAGTGGAGACTAGAGTGTAGCCTGTTGGCCAGATGGCCAGTGGAGACTAGAGTGTAGCCTGTTGGCCAGATGGTCAGTGGAGACTAGAGTGTAGCCTGATGGTCAGATAGCCAGTAGAGACTAGAGTGTAGCCTGATGGCCAGATAGCCAGTGGAGACTAGAGTGTAGCCTGTTGGCCAGATGGCCAGTGGAGACTAGAGTGTAGCCTGTTGGCCAGATGGCCAGTGGAGACTAGAGTTTAGCCTGATGGCCAGATGGCCAGTGGAGACTAGAGTGTAGCCTGTTGGCCAGATAGCCAGTGGAGACTAGAGTGTAGCCTGATGGCCAGATGGCCAGTAGAGATTAGAGTGTAGCCTGATGGCCAGATGGCCAGTGGAGACTAGAGTATAGCCTGTTGGTCATGTAGCCTGATGGCCAGATAGCCAGTGGAGACTAGAGTGTAGCCTGTTGGTCATGTAGCCTGATGGCCAGATAGCCAGTGGAGACTAGAGTGTAGCCTGTTGGCCGTGTAGCCTGATGGCCAGATAGCCCGTGGAGACTAGAGTGTAGCCTGTTGGCCGTGTAGCCTGTTGGCCAGATGGCCAGTAGAGACTAGAGTGGAGCCTGATGGCCAGATGACCAGTGGAGACTAGAGTGTAGCCTGTTGGTCATGTAGCCTGATGGCCAGATAGCCAGTGGAGACTAGAGTGTAGCCTGTTGGCCGTGTAGCCTGATGGCCAGATAGCCCGTGGAGACTAGAGTGTAGCCTGTTGGCCGTGTAGCCTGTTGGCCAGATGGCCAGTAGAGACTAGAGTGGAGCCTGATGGCCAGATGACCAGTGGAGACTAGTGTGTAACCTGTTGGCCAGATAGCCATTAGACTAGAGTGTAGCCTGTTGGCCAGATAACCAGTAGGGACTAGAGTGTAGCCTGTTGGCCAGATAGCCAGTAGAGACTAGAGTGTAACCTGTTGGCCGTCTAGCCTGTTGGCCAGATGGCCAGTGGAGACTAGAGTGTAGCCTGATGGCCAGATGGCCAGTGGAGACTAGAGTGTAGCCTGATGGCCAGATGGCCAGTGGAGACTAGAGTGTAGCCTGTTGGCCAGATGGCCAGTGGAGACTAGAGTTTAGCCTGATGGCCAGATGGCCAGTGGAGACTAGAGTGTAGCCTGTTGGCCAGATAGCCAGTGGAGACTAGAGTGTAGCCTGATGGTCAGATAGCCAGTAGAGACTAGAGTGTAGCCTGATGGCCAGATAGCCAGTGGAGACTAGAGTGTAGCCTGTTGGCCAGATGGCCAGTGGAGACTAGAGTGTAGCCTGTTGGCCAGATGGCCAGTGGAGACTAGAGTTTAGCCTGATGGCCAGATGGCCAGTGGAGACTAGAGTGTAGCCTGTTGGCCAGATAGCCAGTGGAGACTAGAGTGTAGCCTGATGGCCAGATGGCCAGTGGAGACTAGAGTGTAGCCTGTTGGCCAGATGGCCAGTAGAGATTAGAGTGTAGCCTGATGGCCAGATGGCCAGTGGAGACTAGAGTGTAGCCTGTTGGTCATGTAGCCTGATGGCCAGATAGCCAGTGGAGACTAGAGTGTAGCCTGTTGGCCGTGTAGCCTGATCGCCAGATAGCCCGTGGAGACTAGAGTGTAGCCTGTTGGCCGTGTAGCCTGATGGCCAGATAGCCAGTGGAGACTAGAGTGTAGCCTGATGGCCAGATAGCCAGTGGAGACTAGAGTGTAGAAGGTTGGCCGTGTAGCCTGATGGCCAGATAGCCAGTGGAGACTAGAGTGTAGCCTGTTGTTCGTGTAGCCTGATGGCCAGATAGCCTGTGGAGACTAGAGTGTAGCCTGTTGTTCGTGTAACCTGTTGGCCAGATAACCAGTGGAGACTAGAGTGTAGCCTGTTGGTCGTGTAGCCTGATAGCCAGTGGAGACTAGAGTGTAGCCTGTTGGTCGTGTAGCCTTATAGCCAGTGGAGACTAGAGTGTAGCCTGTTGGTCGTGTAGCCTGATAGGCCAACAGGCTACATGTGAACACCAGTCACAGCACAGGGATAACCCAACCAATAATACCTCCTACTAGAATAATGATGAGCAACTCTGAGGAAACGTCATAGAAACAACTGACCAGAAAGATCCCAGTCATCAACCTTAGAGGACCTGCATTCCCTCCCAATTGAGGGGTGCGTGTGGCATGAAGATGGGTTTTGTAAACGAAAACAACCTGTAACTCACAATCTCAAACACATAGATCCCCTGAACGCAGCTCACTCTCCGGTTCTCAAACACATAGATCCCCTGAACGCAGCTCACTCTCCGGTTCTCAAACACAGAGATCCCCTGAACGCAGCTCACTCTCCGGTTCTCAAACACATAGATCCCCTGAACGCAGCTCACTCTCCGGTTCTCAAACACATAGATCCCCTGAACGCAGCTCACTCTCCGGTTCTCAAACACATAGATCCCCTGAACGCAGCTCACTCTCCGGATCCCAATCACCTGTTCGTCATTATCACACACTCAGTTCTTTGCATCCCGTCACTGTGAGGTATTGTTTGTTTTGATACACACTTCTATCTATACTCTGTTTTTTTCCCGTAATTTAATCCTCCTGTTTATGATAGTTTTGGCCTGTCTCACTAACGACACCTTTTGCCTATTCCTGGCCTGTACTTTAGCCTATTGGATTTCCTGATATCAACCTATTGCCTGATCTCCCGGGCGATGTTATTAGCCTTTACCCTGCCTGTACTGTTGCCTTTTTGGACCCCCTGTGTATGACCTTCTGCCTGCCCCTGGACCCAGCTACCTACCGCCTCCTGTGGTCCTTTACAAATAAACAGTTGCTGCACTTGAAACCATCTCTGTCTCCCATGACGGCCTATGAACAGTGGGTTAACTGCCTTGTTCAGGGGCAGAATGACAGATTTTTACCTTGTCAGCTCAGGGATTCGATCTTGCAACCTTTTGGTTACTAGTCCAACGCTCTAACCACTAGGCTACCTGCCACAAATAAACAGAATACCAGATAGCCAGAACAGAATACCTCACCAAAAACTACAGATGGATTCAGCGGAGCTGCAGCTACGTCTTCCCCGACAGGAGGAACGAATCGATGAACTCTGCGACCTCCTTCGACCAGTCCATTCCTGATTCACCGATATCAGGTGCCACAGCCTCCTCTCGTTCATTTTCCCCCCATATCCATGCCTAATAAATACGACGGCTCCCCAGGGAAATGTCAAGGATTTCTCATGTAGTGTAACCTGTCCATAGACCATCAGCCCGCTGACTACACCTCTGACAAAGACAGGGTGACTTCGTCATCTCCCTACTCACAGACAAAGCTCTGGATTGGGTCACAACCCTGCGGGCTGCTCAAAGATCTGATCTGTCCTCTGAATCACGTTTCCACGCTCTCTTCAAGGAGGTTTTCGACCATTCAGCTTCATGTTGTCACACCGGTGACCTGTTATGTGAGCTGCGACAGGGCCGTCGATCCACCACTGAGTATGCCCGTACCGGCAGTGGATAGAGTCAACCAGCTCTCCTTACAGTCTACCGGAGGGGTTTTAATCGTGAGTTTACAGACTGAACTGGCCCGTAGAGGAGATTTAATGGATGAGCAGGGCCGTCGATCCACCACTGAGCCCTTGAGTTCCATACCACGGCTGCCGGCAGCTCTCCGTACAGTCTACCGGAGGGGTCTACATTGGGAGTTACTGACCGAACTGGCCTGCAGAGGATATTTTTAACTGACCTGAACCAATACATCCGGATGTCCAAATCCATTGGCAACCTACTGGTGAATATTACCAAAAACCAGTTTGGTATCCTGGCTCTTCTTTCTGCTAATGGGTTGACTCAGGTTGTGGAGGGACTAGTGGACTCGTTGGGGCCGCAGGTCATTTAATTGACGAACAATTGGCACAACTGTTAAGAGTCAAACTAATCCCTGTTAATCCTCCTGTTAGGATTAATGCGATGCACGGACAACCTCTCAGATCTGGTCTTGTGACTCGCATGACCGAAAGTATCACCTTTCAGATTGGCCTCCTTCACTCTGAGGTCATTCAGTTAATGGTGTCGTCTTCGCCTAAAGAACCCCTAATCCTCGGTCACCCCTGGCTAATCCTTCACGACCCTGCCATCTCCTGGCGGTAAGGGGAACTGCGGTCATGGTCTCCCGCCTGTTTTAAGAAACTGCTTCAGTCTACCCTGTCGAGCCACCTCTATAGAAGGATCGGAGTCTGCCAGTCCAACCCACAACCCGCCTGTTATAAGAACTGCTTCAGTCTACCCTGTCGAGCCACCTCTATAGAAGGATCGGAGTCTGCCAGTCCAACCCACAACCCACATACGGTCTCACCAATGCTCCCGCAGTCTTCCAGTCCTTCATGAATGAAGTTTTCCAGGACATGACCAACCAGATCCACATCGTGTACATTGATGATATCTTGATCTACTCTCACTCCCTTGCAGAGCACGTACAGCATGTGCAACAGGTCCTCAAACGACTACAAGACCACCATCTTTATGTCAAGGCTGAGAAGAGCTCCTTTCACGTTACTACGGTAACCTTCCTAGGTTTTATGTTGACACCAGGCGGGGTCAACATGGACGAAGACAAAGTCATGGCCGTGCTTAACTGGCCCAAACCTACCACCGTAAAGGAACTACAACATATCCTAGGATTTTCCGACTACTACCGCCGGTTCATTCGAAACTGCAGCAGCACAACCAGCTCCTCTCTCAGCTCTCACCAGTCAAAAACCTGTACCCTCCAATGGACCGACACTGACCTTACTGCATTTGAGACCTTGAACTGCCTCTTCACCTCTGCACCCATCCTTAGGCAGCCAGACCCTTCCTTTTGTTCTGGAGGTTGATGCATCTAAGGTTGGCGTAGAAACGGTTCTCTCTCAGTGGGTAGGGACACCTCCAAAATTACACCCATGTGGCTTCTTTTCCAAGAAACCGTCACCCGCTGAGAGGAACTATGATGTCGGGAACTGAGAGCTCCTCGCCATTAAGCTATCGAAGAGTGGCGCCACTGGTTAGAGGGAGCTCATCACCCATTCCTGGTCCTTACCGACCACCACAATTTGGAGTACTTAAGAAGTGCTAAGCGGCTCAACCCCAAACAGGCTCGCTGGGCACTCCCGATTCAACTTCACCTATCTGCCTGGCAAGAAAAATGTGAAGGCTGATTCCTTATCCTGTCTATTTGGCTCCCCTTCCTCTAACCCAGCTCCCGAGCCCATCCTGCCTCTGTCTTGTGTCGTGGGACCCATACAAATCTAAAAAAAGAAATCCAATCTGTCGTCCAAGAGGCCCTACGCCACGACCCAGCACCTCCCAACACCCCTGCAGGCAAGACCTACGTCCCGCATCCATCAGACGCCAACTAATGTAGTGGTGCCATAGCTCCCTGAGTTCTGGCTATCCCGGGATCACCCAGACCACAGGGCTACTGACACGCAAGTTCTGGTGGTCATCCCTAACAGCAGGCATCTAAGATTACGTTATTTCCTGTCCCGTCTGTGCATGAGCCCACGCCAACTACCTACCGGTAAACTCAAGCCTCTACCGACACCACACAGACCATGGTCCCACATCGGGATTTCCTCCCTGATCTGGATTTCCTCACTGATCTGCCAGACTCTTTGGGATTCACTACTATTTTAGTTGTAGTGGACCCGTTCTCCAAGATGTGCCGAATCATCCCCCTTCCGCAGCTACCTAATGCCATGGAAATGGCCGAGTGCATGTTCCAACAGGTGTTTCGTCTGTATGTGATCCCGGAAGATATCGTTTCGGGTCCCGGACCCCAGTTCGCCTCCAGGGTGTGGCGAGGCTTCTGCGACCGACTGGGGGTCTCCATCTGCCTGTCATCCGGATACCATCCCCAAACCAACGGGCAGATGGAACGTCTGAATCAGGAAATAGGGAAGTATCTTCGCCAACACTGCACCAACCAACCACACGAGTGGAGTTGCTATACAGCCTGGTTGGAATACACACAGAACTCCCTGGTGCATTCCTCACTCCATCTCACTCCACCTCCCCCCGTGTTCCCATGGGAGACAGAGCCCAGAACTGTGCCTGCCATGGATGAGTGGTTTCGACGGAGTGAGCAGGTTTGGGAGACCACACATCGGTACCTACATCAAGCTTCCCTCTCTCAGAAACGGTTTCTGATCGGCGTCACCGACCTACTCCACTCTTCCACCCTGGGTAATGTGTGTGGCTCTCTACCTGGCACATCTGGCTTTGTGATCCCTGCAAAAAGTTCAGTCCCCGGTTCATTGGTCCTTTCAAAATAACACACCGCATCAATCCTGTCACCTACCGTCTCCAGTTGCCCCGCCATTACTGGATCTCCTCACCCTTCCACAGCCCTCTCCATCCTCCAGTGGCGCACCTCGGCGCACCCCCTCCGTTTGACAACGGCGATGCACCGACTTATTCCATCCAAGCCCTCCTTGACTCCAAGTGCCTGGGTGGTCGCATCCACTACCTGGTGGATTGGGAGGGGTACGGACCCGAAGAACGGTCCTGGGTCCCCGCCTGGGACATCCTCGACCCAGCCATGATCCTGGCTTTCCACCGTAACCGTCCTGACCACCCAGCTCCACGTCCCCAGTGGGTCGGCCCCCTGCTCAGCTTCCTAGGCCATCAAGAGCTGCCCGTGGAGGGTAGGGGGGTTACTGTAATGTCTGCTTCCAACTGACAATCTCAAACATGTAGATCCCCTGAACGCAGCTCACTTTCCAGATCCCAATCACCTGAATTCTGATCACCTGTTCGCACACCTGCCTTTCATTATCACACACAATTTAGTTCAGTTCTTTGCACCCCATCATTGTGAGGTATTGTTTGTTTTGTGACACTTCTAGTCGGAGCTCTGCTTTTCTGTACTTTAGCCTATCGGAGTTTCTGTTATCAACCTATTGCATGTTCTCCTGGACTACGTTACCAGCCTTTTCCCTGCCTGTACTGTTGTCCTTTTGGACCCCTGTGTATGACCTTCTGCCTGTCCCTGGACCCAGCTACCTGCCTCCTCCTGTGTATGACCTTCTGCCTGTCCCTGGACCCAGCTACCTGCCTCCTCCTGTGTATGACCTTCTGCCTGCCCCTGGACCCAGCTACCTGCCTCCTCCTATGTATGACCTTCTGCCTGCCCCTGGACCCAGCTACCTGCCTCCTCCTGTGTATGACCTTCTGCCTGCCCCTGGACCCACTTACCTGCCTCCTCCTGTGTATGACCTTCTGCCTGCCCCTGGACCCAGCTACCTGCCTCCTCCTGTGTATGACCTTCTGCCTGCCCCTGGACCCAGCTACCTGCCTCCTCCTGTGTATGACCTTCTGCCTGCCCCTGGACCCAGCTACCTGCCTCCTCCTGTGTATGACCTTCTGCCTGCCCCTGGACCCAGCTACCTGCCTCCTCCTGTGTATGACCTTCTGCCTGCCCCTGGACCCAGCTACCTACCTCCTCCTGTGTATGACCTTCTGCCTGCCCCTGGTCCCAGCTACCTGCCTCCTCCTGTGTATGACCTTCTGCCTGCCCCTGGACCCAGCTACCTACCTCCTCCTGTGTATGACCTTCTGCCTGCCCCTGGACCCAGCTACCTGCCTCCTCCTGTGTATGACCTTCTGCCTGCCCCTGGACCCAGCTACCTGCCTCCTCCTGTGGTCCTTTACCTATAAACACCTGCTGTGCCCTGCGCTTCAAACCAGCTCGATGTCTCCCATCGTGTTCATTACACAACTAAGGCCTTAAAATGTCCAAAAGACTTCTTGACCAAATATCAATGGTCCCACACAAAATAAACAAAATAAACAAATAAACAAAATAAACAATTAAAACAAAATAAACAAATAAACCAAATAAACACAGTTCAAACTATAATAAACAAACTCAGTCAATCCAATCTGTCAACAGATGTCCAGCGGAGAAAACAGACCCTGAGAACAGCGGATACCAACGGAGATGAGTAGTCCAACAATAGGAATTAGTAGATGTGACTTGTAGCCTGTAGACTGACCTTTAACTCACAAAGCTTTGGCTGTTTTCACTTTCTTAATCACGTCTAGACTGGGTAGTATAGGACTAGGATAGTATAGGAATAGAGTAGTATAGGACTAGGGTAGTATAGGACTAGGGTAGTATAGGACTAGGGTAGTATAGGACTAGGGTAGTATAGGACTAGGGTAGTATAGGACTAGGGTAGTATAGGACTAGAGTAGTATAGGATTAGAGTAGTATAGGATTAGGGTAGTATAGGACTAGGGTAGTATAGGACTAGGGTAGTATAGGACTAGGGTAGTAGAGGACTAGGGTAGTATAGGACTAGGGTAGTATAGGACTAGGGTAATGGGGTTGTTAGACTGGGTAGTATAAGACTAGGGTAGTATAGGACTAGAGTAGTATAGGATTAGAGTAGTATAGGATTAGGGTAGTATAGGACTAGGGTAGTATAGGACTAGGGTAGTATAGGACTAGGGTAGTATAGGACTAGGGTAGTAGAGGACTAGGGTAGTATAGGACTAGGGTAGTATAGGACTAGGGTAATGGGGTTGTTAGACTGGGTAGTATAAGACTAGGGTAGTATAGGACTAGGGTAGTATAAGACTAGGGTAGTATAGGACTAGGGTAGTATAGGACTAGGGTAATGGGGTTGTTAGACTGGGTAGTATAAGACTAGGATAGTAGAGGACTAGGGTAGTAGAGGACTAGGGTAGTAGAGGACTAGGGTAGTATAGGACTAGGGTAGTATAGGACTAGGGTAGTAGAGGACTAGGGTAGTATAGGACTAGGGTAGTATAGGACTAGGGTAGTATAAGACTAGGGTAGTATAGGACTAGGGTAGTATAAGACTAGGGTAGTATAGGACTAGGGTAGTATAAGACTAGGTAGTAGGGTAGACTAGACTAGGTAGTATAGGACTAGGGGTAGTATAAGACTAGGTAGTATAGGACTAGGGTAGTAGGAGAGGCTAGGGTAGTAGTATAGGACTAGGGTAATGGGGTTGTTAGACTGGGTAGTATAAGACTAGGGTAGTATAGGAATAGAGTAGTATAGGACTAGGGTAGTATAGGACTAGGGTAGTATAGGACTAGGGTAGTATAGGACTAGGGTAGTATGGGACTAGGGTAGTATAGGATTAGGGTAGTATAGGACTAGGGTAGTATAGGACTAGGGTAGTATAGGACTAGGGTAGTATAGGACTAGGGTATATAGGTAGTATAATTAGGGTTAGGGGGTAGTATAATAAGACTAGGTAGTATAGGACTAGGGTACTAGGGTAGTATAGGACTAGGGTAGTATAGGTTAGACTGGGTAGTATAAGACTAGGGTAGTATAGGACTAGGGTAGTATAGGATTAGGGGTAGTATAGGACTAGGGTAGTATAGGACTAGGGTAGTATAGGGACTAGGTAGTATAGGACTAGGGTAGTATAGGACTAGGTAGTAGTAGTAGTATGGGACTAGGGTAGTATAGGATTAGGGTAGTATAGGACTAGGGTAGTATAGGACTAGGGTAGTATAGGACTAGGGTAGTATAGGACTAGGGTAGTGGGGTTGTTAGACTGGGTAGTATAAGACTAGGGTAGTATAATACTAGGGTAGTATAGGACTAGAGTAGTATAGGATTAGAGTAGTATAGGATTAGGGTAGTATAGGATTAGGGTAGTATAGGATTAGGGTAGTATAGGACTAGGGTAGTATAGGACTAGGGTAGTATGGGACTAGGGTAGTATAGGATTAGGGTAGTATAGGACTAGGGTAGTATAGGACTAGGGTAGTATAGGACTAGGGTAGTGGGGTTGTTAGACTGGGTAGTATAAGACTAGGGTAGTATAATACTAGGGTAGTGGGGTTGTTAGAATGGGTAGTATAAGACTAGGGTAGTAGAGGACTAGGGTAGGAGAGGCCTAGGGTAGTATAGGACTAGGGTAATGGGGTTGTTAGACTGGGTAGTATAAGACTAGGGTAGTATAGGACTAGGGTAGTATAGGACTAGAGTAGTATAGGACTAGGGTAGTATAGGACTAGGGTAGTATAGGACTAGGGTGGTATAGGACTAGGGTAGTATAGGATTAGGATAGGAGAGGACTAGGGTAGTGGGTTGTTAGACTGGGTAGTATAGGACTAGGGTAGTATAGGACTAGGGTAGTAGAGGACTAAGGTAGTATAGGACTAGGGTAGTATAGGATTAGGGTAGTGGGGTTGTTAGACTGGGTAGTATAGGACTAGCGTAGTATAGGACTAGGGTAGTAGAGGACTAGGGTAGTATAGGACTAGCGTAGTAGAGGACTAGGGTAGTGGGGTTGTTAGACTGGGTAGTATAAGACTAGGGTAATGGGGTTGTTAGACTGGGTAGTATAAGACTAGGGTAGTAGAGGACTAGGGTAGTAGAGGACTAAGGTAGTATAGGACTAGCGTAGTAGAGGACTAGGGTAGTATAGGACTAGCGTAGTAGAGGACTAAGGTAGTAGAGGACTAGGGTAGTATAGGACTAGGGTAATGGGGTTGTTAGACTGGGTAGTATAAGACTAGGGTAGTATAGGACTAGAGTAGTATAGGATTAGAGTAGTATAGGATTAGGGTAGTATAGGACTAGGGTAGTATAGGACTAGGGTAGTATAGGACTAGGGTAGTATAGGACTAGGGTAGTAGAGGACTAGGGTAGTATAGGACTAGGGTAGTATAGGACTAGGGTAATGGGGTTGTTAGACTGGGTAGTATAAGACTAGGGTAGTATAGGACTAGGGTAGTATAAGACTAGGGTAGTATAGGACTAGGGTAGTATAGGACTAGGGTAATGGGGTTGTTAGACTGGGTAGTATAAGACTAGGATAGTAGAGGACTAGGGTAGTAGAGGACTAGGGTAGAATAGGACTAGGGTAGTATAGGACTAGGGTAGTATAGGACTAGGGTAGTAGAGGACTAGGGTAGTATAGGACTAGGGTAGTATAGGACTAGGGTAGTATAGGACTAGGGTAGTGGGGTTGTTAGACTGGGTAGTATAAGACTAGGGTAGTATAGGACTAGGGTAGTATAGGACTAGGGTAGTATAGACTAGGGTATAGGACTAGGGTAGGACTAGGGTAGTATAGGACTAGGGTAGGTAGGACTAGTAGTAGACTAGGGTAGTATAGGGACTGGGTAGTATAGGACTAGGTAGTGGGGTTGTTAGACTAGGGTAGTATAAGGACTAGGGTAGTATAGACTAGGGTAGTAGTAGGACTAGGTAGTAGTAGGGTAGGACTAGGGTAGTAGAGGACTAGGTAGTATAGGACTAGGTAGACTGGGTATGGGACTAGGGTAGGACTAGGGTAGTAGAGGACTAGGGGTTGTTAGACTGGGTAGTATAGGACTAGGGTAGTATAGGACTAGGGTAGTATAGGACTAGGGTAGTAGAGGACTAGGGTAGTATAGGACTAGGGTAGTGGGGTTGTTAGACTGGGTAGTATAAGACTAGGGTAATGGGGTTGTTAGACTGGGTAGTATAAGACTAGGGTAGTAGAGGACTAGGGTAGTAGAGGACTAAGGTAGTATAGGACTAGCGTAGTAGAGGACTAGGGTAGTATAGGACTAGGGTAGTAGAGGACTAGGGTAGTATAGGACTAGCGTAGTATAGGACTAGGGTAGTAGAGGACTAGGGTAGTATAGGACTAGGGTAATGGGGTTGTTAGACTGGGTAGTATAAGACTAGGTTGTATAGGACTAGGGTAGTATAGGACTAGGGTAGTATAGGACTAGGACTAGGGTAGTAGAGGACTAGGGTAGTAGAGGACTAGGGTAGTATAGGACTAGGGTAGTATAGGACTAGGGTAATGGGGTTGTTAGACTGGGTAGTATAAGACTAGGGTAGTATAGGACTAGGGTAGTATAAGACTAGGGTAGTATAGGACTAGGGTAGTATAGGACTAGGGTAATGGGGTTGTTAGACTGGGTAGTATAAGACTAGGATAGTAGAGGACTAGGGTAGTAGAGGACTAGGGTAGAATAGGACTAGGGTAGTATAGGACTAGGGTAGTATAGGACTAGGGTAGTAGAGGACTAGGGTAGTATAGGGACTAGGACTAGTAGTATAGGACTAGGGTAATAGGACTAGGGGTAGTTAGGACTGGGTAGTATAAGACTAGGGTAGTATAGGACTAGGGTAGTATAAGACTAGGGTAGTATAGGACTAGGGTAGTAGGATAGACTAGGGTAAGACTAGGGTAGTATAGGACTAGGGTAGTATAAGACTAGGGTAGTATAGGACTAGGGTATTATAAGACTAGGGTAGTAGAGGACTAGGGTAGGAGAGGCCTAGGGTAGTATAGGACTAGGGTAATGGGGTTGTTAGACTGGGTAGTATAAGACTAGGGTAGTATAGGAATAGAGTAGTATAGGACTAGGGTAGTATAGGACTAGGGTAGTATAGGACTAGGGTAGTATAGGACTAGGGTAGTATAGGACTAGGGTAGTATAGGACTAGGGTAGTATAGGACTAGGGTAGTATAGGACTAGGGTAGTATAGGACTAGGGTAGTATAGGACTAGGGTAGTGGGGTTGTTAGACTGGGTAGTATAAGACTAGGGTAGTATAATACTAGGGTAGTATAGGACTAGAGTAGTATAGGATTAGAGTAGTATAGGATTAGGGTAGTATAGGATTAGGGTAGTATAGGATTAGGGTAGTATAGGACTAGGGTAGTATGGGACTAGGGTAGTATAGGATTAGGGTAGTATAGGACTAGGGTAGTATAGGACTAGGTAGTATAGGACTAGGGTAGTATAAGACTAGGGTAGTATAGGACTAGGGTAGTGGGGTTGTTAAGACTGGGTAGTATAAGACTAGGGTAGTAGAGGACTAGTTAGAATGGGTAGTATAAGACTAGGGTAGTAGGGACTAGGGTAGTATAGGCTAGGGTAGTATAGGACTAGGGTAATGGGACTAGGGTGTATAGGACTGGGTAGTATAAGACTAGGGTAGTATAGGACTAGGGTAGTAGAGGACTAGGGTAGTATAGGACTAGGGTAGTATAGGACTAGGGTAGTATAGGACTAGGGTGGTATAGGACTAGGTAGTATAGGACTAGGGATAGTATAGGGTAGTATAGACTAGGGTAGTGGGGTTGTTAGACTGGGTAGTATAGGACTAGGGTAGTATAGGACTAGGGTAGTAGAGGACTAGGGTAGTATAGGACTAGGGTAGTATAGGATTAGGGTAGTGGGGTTGTTAGACTGGGTAGTATAGGACTAGGGCGGTAGTATAGGACCAGGGTAGGGTAGTAGAGGACTAGGGTAGTATAGGACTAGGTAGTAGAGGACTAGGGTAGTGGGGTTGTTAGACTGGGTAGTATAAGACTAGGGTAGTGGGGTTGTTAGGACTAGGGTAGTATAGGACTAGGGTAGTAGAGGACTAGGGTAGTATAGGACTAGCGTAGTAGAGGACTAGGGTAGTATAGGACTAGCGTAGTAGAGGACTAGGGTAGTATAGGACTAGCGTAGTAGAGGACTAAGGTAGTAGAGGACTAGGGTAGTATAGGACTAGGGTAATGGGGTTGTTAGACTGGGT
Organism: Oncorhynchus nerka; assembly: GCF_034236695.1. Lineage (NCBI taxonomy): Eukaryota > Metazoa > Chordata > Actinopteri > Salmoniformes > Salmonidae > Oncorhynchus > Oncorhynchus nerka. The sequence continues at coordinate 683 of NW_027039644.1, read as the reverse complement.
AGTATAAGACTAGGGTAGTATAGGACTAGGGTAGTATAGGACTAGGGTAGTATAGGACTAGGGTAGTATAGGACTAGGGTAGTATAGGACTAGGGTAGTATAGGACTAGGGTAGTATAGGACTAGGGTAGTAGAGGACTAGGGTAGTATAGGACTAGGGTAGTATAGGACTAGGGTAATGGGGTTGTTAGACTGGGTAGTATAAGACTAGGGTAGTATAGGACTAGGGTAGTATAGGACTAGGGTAGTATAGGACTAGGGTAGTATAGGACTAGGGTAGTGGGGTTGTTAGACTGGGTAGTATAGGACTAGGATAGTAGAGGACTAGGGTAGTAGAGGACTAGGGTAGTATAGGACTAGGGTAGTATAGGACTAGGGTAGTATAGGACTAGGGTAGTAGAGGACTAGGGTAGTATAGGACTAGGGTAGTATAGGACTAGGGTAATGGGGTTGTTAGACTGGGTAGTATAAGACTAGGGTAGTATAGGACTAGGGTAGTATAAGACTAGGGTAGTATAGGACTAGGGTAGTATAAGACTAGGGTAGTATAGGACTAGGGTAGTATAAGACTAGGGTAGTATAGGACTAGGGTATTATAAGACTAGGGTAGTAGAGGACTAGGGTAGGAGAGGCCTAGGGTAGTATAGGACTAGGGTAATGGGGTTGTTAGACTGGGTAGTATAA
>NW_027039643.1:15000-83349 GCF_034236695.1 Oncorhynchus nerka | reverse complement strand
ACACTACAGCCAGCTCTTTATGTTGGATAAAGGTTGATATTATCATTACTGTCATACCATAACTACACTAAACTACACTACAGCCAGCTCTTTATGTTGGATAAAGGTTGATATTATCATTACTGTAATACCATAACTACACTAAACTACACTACAGCCAGCTCTTTATGTTGGATAAAGGTTGATATTATCATTACTGTCATACCATACACCAAACTACACTACAGCCAGCTCTTTATGTTGGATAAAGGTTGATATTATCATTACTGTCAACTACACTAAACTACACTACAGCCAGCTCTTTATGTTGGATAAAGGTTGATATTATCATTACTGTCATACCATAACTACACTAAACTACACTACAGCCAGCTCTTTATGTTGGATAAAGGTTGATATTATCATTACTGTAACTACACAAAACTACACTACAGCCAGCTCTTTATGTTGGATAAAGGTTGATATTATCATTACTGTCATAATAACTACACTAAACTAGCCAGCTCTTTATGTTGGATAAAGGTTGATATTATCATTACTGTCATACCATAACTACACTAAACTACACTACAGCCAGCTCTTTATGTTGGATAAAGGTTGATATTATCATTACTGTCATACCATAACTACACTAAACTACACTACAGCCAGCTCTTTATGTTGGATAAAGGTGCCAGAGACCAACTCCACCATACTACAAAGAAACCTTAGTAAAAAACATTTGCATAAATGAATCAGACATATCTTGTATAAAGGCATGGTGAAAATACATTCAAAATATGATGAATCTTTGTGGAAATACAACCAGGCAATATCCTTCCATCGAATGAATTATTCATAAACAATGAAAGTGAAAACAAAAAACAATATGTAAACATACAAATATTTAAATAAATAATATTATTTAATAAATTAACACCTAATTGCTAGTTCTGGACCCTGTGCGCAGAGAAACCCAAGCTGCACGTCTGTCGCATAATGATGATGTCAGAGGTGACGGCCTGGCCAATGGCTCGATCGACCAGGTCATTCCGAGGATACGGAGAGATGATGAGAGACATACAAAAAAGACTGAACTCTCATTGACTCTTTACACACACACACACACACACACACACACACACACACACACACACACACACACACACACACACACACACACACACACACACACACACACACACACACACACACACACACACACACACACACACACACACACACACACACACACACACAGACACAGACACACACACACACATACACACACACACTCCGCTGCCAACTGGAAAAGAAGACAACGATTGATATTCATCTTCAGCCAATCAATGAAGAAACGCAGCAGCCTCAGAATATCACAGAGTCGTTTAGAATGCAGAGAAAAAGCTTCTGGAATGTGTCCAGCTGTGTGTGTGTGTGTGTGTGTGTGTGTGTGTGTGTGTGTGTGTGTGTGTGTGTGTGTGTGTGTGTGTGTGTGTGTGTGTGTGTGTGTGTGTACACAAGCAGGCAGAGATTTATTCAGACCATTGTGATTCCAGGGTTTCTATAGGGCTGGGCTGTATCATTAGTGAAGGATGCAATGATGGCAACCCTGTAGTGTTCTCTTCAATGGTCTTCAGTAGATCTTCTAGAGTCTTCAGTAGATGAGAGGGGAGAGTGTTCATAATGTTCTAGATTCTTCAGTAGATGAGAGGGGAGAGTGTTCATAATGTTCTAGAGTCTTAAATAGATGAGAAGGGAGAGTGTTCATAATGTTCTAGAGTCTTCAGTAGATGAGAGGGATAGTGTTCATAATGTTCTAGAGTCTTCAGTAGATGAGAGGGATAGTGTTCATAATGTTCTAGAGTCTTCAGTAGATGAGAGTGTTCTAATGTTCTAGAGTCTTCAGTAGATGAGAGGGATAGTGTTCATAATGTTCTAGAGTCTTCAGTAGATGAGAGGGGAGAGTGTTCATAATGTTCTAGAGTCTTCAGTAGATGAGAGGGATAGTGTTCATAATGTTCTAGAGTCTTCAGTAGATGAGAGGGGAGAGTGTTCATAATGTTCTAGAGTCTTCAGTAGATGAGAGGGATAGTGTTCATAATGTTCTAGAGTCTTCAGTAGATGAGAGTGTTCTAATGTTCTAGAGTCTTCAGTAGATGAGTGTTCATAATGTTCTAGAGTCTTCAGTAGATGAGAAGGGAGAGTGTTCATAATGTTCTAGAGTCTTCAGTAGATGAGAGTGTTCTAATGTTCTAGAGTCTTCAGTAGATGAGAGTGTTCTAATGTTCTAGAGTCTTCAGTAGATGAGTGTTCATAATGTTCTAGAGTCTTCAGTAGATGAGAGTGTTCTAATGTTCTAGAGTCTTCAGTAGATGAGTGTTCATAATGTTCTAGAGTCTTCAGTAGATGAGAGGGATAGTGTTCATAATGTTCTAGAGTCTTCAGTAGATGAGAGTGTTCTAATGTTCTAGAGTCTTCAGTAGATGAGTGTTCATAATGTTCTAGAGTCTTCAGTAGATGAGAGTGTTCTAATGTTCTAGAGTCTTCAGTAGATGAGAGGGGAGAGTGTTCATAATGTTCTAGAGTCTTCAGTAGATGAGTGTTCATAATGTTCTAGAGTCTTCAGTAGATGAGAGTGTTCTAATGTTCTAGAGTCTTCAGTAGATGAGTGTTCATAATGTTCTAGAGTCTTCAGTAGATGAGAGTGTTCTAATGTTCTAGAGTCTTCAGTAGATGAGAGGGGAGAGTGTTCATAATGTTCTAGAGTATTCAGTAGATGAGAGGGGAGAGTGTTCATAATGTTCTAGAGTCTTCATTAGATGAGAGGGGGGAGCGTTCATGATTGACTGCTAATTACACCAAAGAAAGAAGACAACAAGACTTTAGCTGGGTTGCAAATGGCACCCTATTCCCTTCATAGTGCATTACTTTTGACCCAAGGTATCCCATAGGGTTCTGGTCAAAGTAGTGCACTACGAGTATGTATTGAATAGGGTGCCTTTTTGGATGGACACATTCTAGTTAATGATATTTCCTGGTGAACTCTGTTTGACATCAGAGGGAAGATTGATGATGTGAGAAGGAGGGAAGAAAATGAGCTTGTGAGAGTTTAAAGCCCTGCTTGAAGAGACTGAGAAGAAGTCAATACCAATACCACAACCAATTGATGTTGATAGGCTTCCCACTCCACTCCAAACACCATTGATGTCTGGCGTTTTTCTCAACATCAAAACACTACACAAATCTCCTGGTAAAGGACAGGGGAAGCGTCTCAAATGCACCCTATTCCCTATATAGTGCACTAATCCCCTATGGGCCATGGTCAAAAGGAGTGCACTAGGGAACAGGGTGGCATTTGAGATGTAGCCTGTATAGATCTGCAACAGGATTGACTTTAATGTTTACACGTTGACCCCTCACACACACACACACACACACACACACACACACACACACACACACACACACACATGAAAGAGATGCAGCCTTTGGTTAACCACCCTTACAACACATAATAGGCCTGAGGACAGATGAAAAACAAAGCATTGATTTTAGAGAAGAGGGGATCTCTTCAACACGACCTAAACAGTGTTACAGGCGCAATAGGATGTTTTGGAGTTCCACTTCAACTGAAAACCTCGGAGGAGATGTTTTCTCTTTGTTTCTGGGTGAATCCCAACATGGCACCCTATTCCCTACATCGTGCACTACTTTCCACCAGATCGCTATGGGCCCTGGTCAGAAGTAGTTTACTATATAGTGATTAGTATGGCATTGATGACATGCCCTGCGTGTTCTTTTGTTTCTGTTCTTTCTGAGTTGTGGGTGGAGCCTGGAGGGAGACTGGAATACCTATACGTTGGACCAACTGCAGAGACGTGTTGAGCAATGACAGAGAGAGACGTACAAAACACAGGCTGTACTTTAGGACAGGGATTCATCACAGGCCTGTAACAGAGAAGGGAACACAATTATACCAGGAACATTTTAGATATGTGTGTTTACAAAACCAGGGAATGGACAAAGGATATCTTGCAGACGTGTCCATGAAGTGGGACATCTGTGTGTTTCCTGTCAGCTGACACAACGAAGTGGGACATCTGTGTGTTTCCTGTCAGCTGACACAACGAAGTGGGACATCTGTGTGTTTCTCTCAGCTGACACAACGAAGTGGGACATCTGTGTGTTTCTCTCAGCTGACACAACGAAGTGGGACATCTGTGTGTTTCTCTCAGCTGACACAACGAAGTGGGACATCTGTGTGTTTCTCTCAGCTGACACAACGAAGTGGGACATCTGTGTGTTTCTCTCAGCTGACACAACGAAGTGGGACATCTGTGTGTTTCTCTCAGCTGACACAACGAAGTGGGACATCTGTGTGTTTCCTATCAGCTGACACAACGAAGTGGGACATCTGTGTGTTTCTCTCAGCTGACACAACGAAGTGGGACATCTGTGTGTTTCCTGTTAGCTGACACAACGAAGTGGGACATCTGTGTGTTTCCTGTTAGCTGACACAACGAAGTGGGACATCTGTTTGTTTCCTGTTAGCTGACACAACGAAGTGGGACATCTGTGTGTTTCCTGTCAGCTGACACAACGAAGTGGGACATCTGTTTGTTTCCTGTTAGCTGACACAACGAAGTGGGACATCTGTGTGTTTCCTGTTAGCTGACACAACGAAGTGGGACATCTGTTTGTTTCCTGTTAGCTGACACAACGAAGTGGGACATCTGTTTGTTTCCTGTTAGCTGACACAACGAAGTGGGACATCTGTGTGTTTCCTGTTAGCTGACACAACGAAGTGGGACATCTGTGTGTTTCCTGTTAGCTGACACAACGAAGTGGGACATCTGTTTGTTTCCTGTCAGCTGACACAACGAAGTGGGACATCTGCGTGTTTCCTGTTAGCTGACACAACGAAGTGGGACATCTGTTTGTTTCCTGTTAGCTGACACAACCAAGTGGGACATCTGTTTGTTTCCTGTTAGCTGACACAACGAAGTGGGACATCTGTGTGTTTCCTGTTAGCTGACACAACGAAGTGGGACATCTGTTTGTTTCCTGTTAGCTGACACAACGAAGTGGGACATCTGTTTGTTTCCTGTTAGCTGACACAACGAAGTGGGACATCTGTGTGTTTCCTGTTAGCTGACACAACGAAGTGGGACATCTGTGTGTTTCCTGTTAGCTGACACAACGAATTGGGACATCTGTTTGTTTCCTGTCAGCTGACACAACTAACCTGTACTTCGCCCCATCTACAACTACTGTTCTATGAGGTAAACACATCCACTGTCATTATGATGAAGTCATCTGTATGTTTCCTGTCAGCTGACACAACAGGGGACATCTGTGTGTTTCCTCTGGAATAGGGGTGTCATTGGGTATGAAGTGATGTTTCAGTTAGCTGGAAGGAGGAGAGGAAGGAGGAAAGGAGGAAGTGAAGTAGGGAGAAATAAGGGAATTAGTTTTTCTGTCATGTGGAACCTTTAACTGGCTTACATGTCCAGAGTCACATCTTCCTGTTGGCTGACACAACCTGTGGATGACCCTAACCTGTTACACGACACACACACACACACACTGTGTGTTTCACACACACACACACACACATCTGTTTGTTTCACAGCTGACACACACACACACACACACACACACACACATGGGACACTTTCACACACACGCACAAACACACACACACACACATCACATGCTCATCCTCCTGTTCAGCTGACACATTAAGGAGACACTGTGGTACATATCCTGACATTAAGGAGACACCAACAGGACATCTGTGTGTTTCTTCAGCTGACACTAACAGGTACATATCCTGTTTCATTTAGCTGACACTAACAGGTACACATCTGTGTGTTTCCTGAGACACTAACAGGTACATATCTGTGGCATTAAGGAGACACAACAGGTACATCTGTTTGGCATTAAGGAGACACTAACAGGTACATATCCTGTTTGCATTAAGGAGACACTAACAGGTACATATCCTGTGTTTCATTAGGAGACACTAACAGGTACATTTGCCCCATCTACAACTACTGTTCTATGAGGTAAACATATCCACTAGGCATTAAGGAGAAGTCAATCAGGTACATATGCTAGATATTGGAATAGGAGACACCAACAGGATGATTCCTAGAATTAAGGAGACACCAAGGAGGAAAGGAGGATTTCCTTGAATTAGGGAGAAACCAAAATTAGGTACATATCCTGTGGAACCTTTAAGGCTTACACCAACAGGTACATATCCTGTTAGCGTTAACCTGGGATGACCCTAACAACAGGCACACATCACACACATTACACACACACACCAACAGGTACATATCCTAGGCATTACAGAGACATGTACAATGAGACCTCAGAGATTGACCTTCATACCAGGCACAAACAAATCACTCCAACAGGTACATCCCTCCCCATCAGCTACACATTAAGGAGACACCAACAGGTACATATCCTAGGCATTAAGGAGACACCAACAGGTACATATCCTAGGAATTAAGGAGACACTAACAGGTACATATCCTAGGCATTAAGGAGACACTAACAGGTACATATCCTAGGCATTAAGGAGACACTAACAGGTACATATCCTAGGCATTAAGGAGACACTAACAGGTACATATCCTAGGCATTAAGGAGACACTAACAGGTACATATCCTAGGCATTAAGGAGACACCAACAGGTACATATCCTAGGCATTAAGGAGACACCAACAGGTACATATCCTAGGCATTAAGGAGACACCAACAGGTACATATCCTAGGCATTAAGGAGACACCAACAGGTACATATCCTAGATATTAAGGAGACACCAACAGGTACATATCCTAGGCATTAAGGAGACACCAACAGGTACATATCCTAGGCATTAAGGAGACACCAACAGGTACATATCCTAGGAATTAAGGAGACACCAACAGGTACATATCCTAGGCATTAAGGAGACACCAACAGGTACATATCCTAGGCATTAAGGAGACACCAACAGGTACATATCCTAGGAATTAAGGAGACACCAACAGGTACATATCCTAGGCATTACAGAGACATGTACAATGAGACCTCAGAGATTGACCTTCATACCAGGCATAGTAAATCTCCTAGGCATTCACCAGGAGACAAACCAACAAAAACATATCCTGCATTTACATAGGCAGACCCATTCTGATTCATTTTCTTCACCTATTGGTCTTTTGTCCAATCATATCTGATTAAAGACACAACAGGTACATATCCTAGGCATTAAGGAGACACCAACAGGTACATATCCTAGGCATTAAGGAGACACAACAGGTACATATCCTAGGCATTAGGAGACACTGTACATATCCAGTAAAGCAGGTACATATCCTAGGCATTAAGTGTGACACTCAGGCTATTCATTTTCTTCACCTATTGGTCTTTTGTCCAATCAGACTGGTAAAGATCTATTGCTAGGCAAAAGAACAATTCAACTGGTAAATATCAGAATAGGCATGCCTGTGAGACACCAACAGTGTTTGGGGGATTGGTGTGTGGGATCGGGCTGTGAGGGGAACAGGTACATATCCCAGGCATTAGGCCCTACACCCAAACAAGGGCACTATCCTACCATTAAGGCCTGCTCAGGTACATCCCTACCACTGAGGAAGACATGTTCAATGAGCCCATCTCAAATTGTTCGCTGCTCTGGCCCCCAATGGTGGAACAACTCCTTAGCGACACCAGGACAGCGGAGTCAATCACCACCTTCCGGAGACATTTACCCCACCTCTTTAGGCAGACCTAGGATCTAAAGTAATTCATTTTCTTCATCTATTGGTCTTTTGTCCAATCAGATCTGAAAAGACCTAGATGCACTATTGTCAAAAGAACAATGTCTTAAGGATAAAATATCAAATTGTAAGATGCTCTGGATAAGAGCGTCTGCTAAATGACTTAAATGTAATGTAAAAATGTAATAAGGGAGAATTCATTTATTTTATCAGAAGGGTTCCATCTCGCCTTCCTTTCCATATATCAGAATGATCAGTAAATGTCACATTATGTTTTCAGCCGTCTCTGATTTACAGCAATCATGACAGGCAATCACGTCTGTCGTTCATTTGGTGTCTGCTTGCATGTCAATTTGAATATGAAGATGTACATTTGAGATGTAAATGTGATCTCACAATGTGAAATGCCCTCATCGTGTTCTAGCATTGTTTCAGCAGCAAAACTCACAAGTTGAGATACGATTACATACAGTATGTTACTAGACCCCGAGACAAAACTACAATCAGACTAACATGAAGGTCTGTGTACTATACAAGGCTTATAAGAGAGTAGTGAGAGAAAAACACTGAAAATGACTCATGAATAATCAAACAATCACTCTGAAATTCACTTTACTTTCTTTCTGTCAACCCTAACCTCTTTTCTCTCTCTCTGACTCTCTCTCTCTCTCTCTCTCTCTCTCTCTCTCTCTCGCTTCGTTCTCTTCTCCCCTTAATTAACATTATCAAATAATGAGGGATGGGAGGAGAGAGAGAGGAGGAGAGAAAGGCCTCGACCCGTGAACAACGTTCAAAATCACATCCTTCCCCAAAGCTCATCACCAAATTTCCCAAAGGGGGACTTTTTTAGAAAATTCAGAGCTTTTTTCTTTGCGAGTTCTTTACCTTTACCGTTGTTTACCGAATCAGGAGCATAGAGACGTCTAGACTGATGTGTTTATTCACTCACAATAATTTCCCTCGACACACACACACACACACACACACACACACTCCCTAGGCTCTCCAGACGCTCTGGCTTTAAGTTAATTGAATCTCGGCTTAATCCAAAAGCTTTTTCCTCGGGACTCCGCCCGACGTTCCCCTTCTGTTCTGCCCCTCCCTTCTCCCCTCTTTCCACCAGTCTCCAAACACTTTTGTTCCAGCCCTCCCTTCTCCCCTCTTTCCACCAGTCTCCAGACACTTTTGTTCCACCCCTCCCTTCTCCCCTCTTTCCACCATTCTCCAGACACTTCTGTTCCACCCCTCCCTTCTCTCCTCTTTCCACCAGTCTCCAGGGAGCGGCACAGCGTGAGTCTGGGAGTTTAAGTGATGTTAAATATTTACAGAAGAACGTATTAATTTATATTTACAGACTCACTTATGTCCATCAAATCACAGCTTTTAGGGGTGGTGTGTGGAGGGGGGAGAGGGGTGGTGTGGGGAGGGGGGAGTAGGGGTGGTGTGTGGAGGGGGAGAGGGGTGGCGTGGGGGGGGGAGAGGGGTGGTGTGGGGAGGGGGTAGGGGTGGTGTGTGGAAGAGGGGTGGTGTGTGGAGGGGGAGAGGCGTGGTGTGGGGAGGGGGAGAGGGGTGGTGGGGGAAGGGGGTGGTGTGGGGAGGGGGAGTAGGGGTGGTGTGTGGAGGGGGAGAGGGGTGGTGTGGGGAGGGGGAGAGGGGTGGTGTGGGGGGGGAGTAGGGGTGGTGTGGGGAGGAGGGAGAGGGGTGGTGTGGGGAAGGGGGGCGGGGGAGTAGGGGTGGTGTGGGGAGGGGGAGAGGGGTGGTGTGGGGAAGGGGGAGTAGGGGTGGTGTGGGGAGGGGAGGGGGGAGAGGGGTGGTGGGGGAAGGGGGAGTAGGGTTGGTGTGTGGAGGGGAGAGGGGTGGTGTGTGGAGGGGGAGAGGGGTGGTGTGGGGAGGGGGAGTAGGGGTGGTGTGGAGGGGGAGAGGGGTGGTCTGGGGAGGGGGAGTAGGGGTGGTGTGTGGAGGGGGAGAGGGGTGGTGGGGGAAGGGGAGAGGGGTGGTGTGTGGAGGGGGAGAGGGGTGGTGTGGGGAGGGGGAGTAGGGGTGGTGTGTGGAGGGGGAGAGGGGTGGTGTGGGGGGGGGTGGTGGGGGAGGGGGAGTAGGGGTGGTGTGGGGAAGGGGGAGAGGGGTGGTGTGGGGAGGGGGAGTAGGGGTGTGTGGAGGGGGCAGAGGGGTGGTGTGGGGTGTGCGATTTTTGCAATTCGTTCCAGTCACAGGCAGCAGAGAACTGGAACGAAAGGCGGCCAAATTAGGTGTTGGCTTTAGGGATGATCAGTGAGATACACCTGCTGGAGCGCGTGCTACGGATGGGTGTTGCCATCGTGACCAGTGAACTGAGATAAGGCGGAGCTTTACCTAGCATGGACTTGTAGATGACCTGGAGCCAGTGGGTCTGGCGATGAATATGTAGCGAGGGCCAGCCGACTAGAGCGTACAAGTCGCAGTGGTGGGTGGTATATGGTGCTTTAGTGACAAAACGGATGGCACTGTGATAAACTGCATCCAGTTTGCTGAGTAGAGTGTTGGAAGAAATTTTGTGGATGACATCGCCGAAGTCGAGGATCGGTAGGATAGTCAGTTTTACTAGGGTAAGTTTGGCGGCGTGAGTGAAGGAGGCTTTGTTGCGGAATAGAAAGCCGATTCTTGATTTGATTTTCGATTGGAGATGTTTGATATGAGTCTGGAAAGAGAGTTTTTCAGTCTAGCCAGACACCTAGGTACTTATAGATGTCCACATATTCAAGGTTGGAACCATCCAGGGTGGTGATGCTGGTCAGGCGTGCGGGTGCAGGCAGCGAACGGTTGAAAAGCATGCATTTGGTTTTACTAGCGTTTAAGAGCAGTTGGAGGCCACGGAAGGAGTGTTGTATGGCATTGAAGCTCGTTTGGAGGTTAGATAGCACAGTGTCCAAGGACGGCCTGGAAGTATATAGAATGGTGTCGTCTGCGTAGAAGTGGATCAGGGAATCGCCCGCAGCAAGAGCAACATCATTGATATATACAGAAAAAAGAGTCGGCCCGAGGATTGAACCCTGTGGCACCCCCATAGAGACTTCCAGAGGACCGGACAGCATGCCCTCCGATTTGACACACTGAACTCTGTCTGCAAAGTAATTGGTGAACCAGGCAAGGCAGTCATCCGAAAAACCGAGGCTGCTGAATCTGCCGATAAGAATATGGTGATTGACCGAGTCGAAAGCCTTGGCAAGGTCGATGAAGACGGCTGCACAGTACTGTCTTTTATCGATGGCGGTTATGATATCGTTTAGTACCTTGAGCGTGGCTGAGGTGCACCCGTGACCGGCTCGGAAACCAGATTGCACAGCGGAGAAGGTACGGTGGGATTCGAGATGGTCAGTGACCTGTTTGTTGACTTGGCTTTCGAAGACCTTAGATAGGCACGGCAGGATGGATATAGGTCTGTAACAGTTTGGGTCCAGGGTGTCTCCCCCTTTGAAGAGGGGAATGACTGCGGCAGCTTTCCAGTCCTTGGGGATCTCAGACGATATGAAAGAGAGGTTGAACAGGCTGGTAAGGGGTTAGGGGTTGCGACAATGGCGGCGGATAGTTTCAGAAATAGAGGGTCCAGATTGTCAAGCCCAGCTGATTTGTACGGGTCCAGGTTTTGCAGCTCTTTCAGAACATCTGCTATCTGGATTTGGGTAAAGGAGAACCTGGAGAGGCTTGGGCGAGTAGCTGCGGGGGGGCGGAGCTGTTGGCCGAGGTTGGAGTAGCCAGGCGGAAGGCATGGCCAGCCGTTGAGAAATGCTTGTTGAAGGGTAGGGGCAGTAGGGTGGTGTGGGGAGGGGCAGTAGGGTGGTGTGGGGAGGGGCAGTAGGGTGGTGTGGGTAGGGGCAGTAGGGTGGTGTGGGGAGGGGCAGTAGGGTGGTGTGGGGAGGGGCAGTAGGGTGGTGTGGGTAGGGGCAGTAGTTGTCTTACGTTTTGAGAGTTTGTTAATTACGTCTCAGTGTTTTTCCATGTCAGAACTGTTAGAAAGACGGTTATGAGTGAAGACAAGCAGAGTAACTCAACTCTACTTCAGAAGGTGAAATATTCATGTGTCTTTCACCACAGCACAACAGTGATGCAGATCCCTTCTGAGCCCCTTGATTCATCTCCTCAACCAATCAGCAGTTACGGAGTCATTCAAAGTCAACCATGCAGTCTAATGGTGTGTGTGCTTGACAGTGTATGTGTGTACTGTCTGTGTGTGTGTGTGTGTGTGTGTGTGTGTGTGTGTGTCTCTGTGTGTGTGTGTGTGTGTGTGTGTGTGTGTGTGTGTGTGTGTGTGTGTGTGTCTCTGTGTGTGTGTGTGTGTGTTACATCTTGTCCTCTGTCTACACTATCTGATTTAGGTCTGTGTCCTACATGTCAAGTTGGTGCCAGCTGGAATGTCCCTGCCAACGATAATGTGTTCATGCCAACGCATACAGTCACTGTCATAACATGTGCCATTGACAAATGTCATCATGGGCAGTAGACTGTATGATTGAATATGAATGATTCAATGAAGGGTATACACACACACACACACACACACACACACACAGAGACAGACACACACACACACACAGAGACACACACACACACACACACACACACACACACAGACACACAGAGACAGACACACACACTCAGAGGACACTCAGAGGATGAAATGTTGGCATGATGCTCAGAATGACATGGACACCTAGCATGTGGTACCAGTCAGGCTAACAGACTCAACGCTGATGCTGAAAGGAAAGGAGAGCAGATGTACGCTACTGAGAGCACTGATTAAGTATGGGATGGAGGGTCGAGGGATAGAGGGATAGAGGGATGGAGGGATAGAGGGATAGAGGGTGGGGGGATGGAAGGCTGGAGGGATGAAAGGCTGGAGGGGTGGAGGGATGGAGGTATAGAGGGTGGAGGGATGGAGGGATGGATGGTGGAGGGATGGAGGGATAGAGGGATAGGGGTGGAGGGATGGACGGCTGGAGGGATGGAGGGTGGAGGGATGGATGGTGGAGGGGTGGAGGGATGGATGGTGATGGGGTGGATGGGTGGAGGGATGGAAGACTGAAGGGGTGAAGGGATGGATGGTGGATGGGTGGAGGGATGGATGGGTGGAGGGTTGGAACGCTGGAGGGGTGAAGGGATGGATGGTGGAGGGATGGAGGGATGGATGGGTGGAGGGGTGGAGGGGTGGAGGAATGGATGGGTGGAGGGATGGAGGGGTGGAGGGGTGGATGGGTGGAGGGATGGAGGGATGGAGGAATGAATTGTTAGAGGGGTGGATGGGTGGAGGGGTGGAGGGGTGGAAGACTGGAGGGGTGTAGGCATGGATGGGTGGAGGGGTGGAGGGATGGATGGTGGATGGATGGATGGATGGAGGGATGAAAGGCTGGAGGGGTGGAGGGATGGATGGTGGAGGGGTGGAGGGATGATGTGGAGGGGTGGATGGGTGGAGGGATGGATGGGTGGAGGGATGGAGGGGTGGAGGGGTGGAGGGGTGGAAGACTGGAGGGGTGGAGGGGTGGAAGACTGGAGGGGTGGAGGGTGGAGCGGTGGAGGCATGGATGGTGGATGGATGGAAGACTGGAGGGGTGAAGGGGTGTGTGGTGGAGGGGTGGAGGGATGGAGGGATGGAGGGGTGGAGGAATGGATGGTGGAGGGGTGGATGGGTGGAGGGGTGGATGGATGGAGGGATGGATGGAGGGATGGAGGGGTGGAGGGGTGGAGGGGGGTGGAGGGGTGGAAGACTGGAGGGGTGGAGGGATGGAAGACTGGAGGGGTGGAGGGGTGGAGGGGTGGAGGGATGGAGGGATGGAGGGATGGAGGGGTGGAGGAATGGATGGTGGAGGGGTGGAGGGGTGGAGGCATGGATGGGTGGAGGGGTGGAGGGATGGATGGTGGAGGGGTGGAGGGATGATGGTGGAGGGGTGGATGGGTGGAGGGATGGATGGGTGGAGGGATGGAGGGGTGGAGGGGCGGAGGGGTGGAAGACTGGAGGGGTGGAGGGGTGGAGGGGTGGAGGGCTGGAGGGGTGGAGGGGTTGATGTGTGGAAGGGTGGAGGGATGTTGCACTGTGGTTTTTCCATTGAATAATTATGATCTTTTTGGGCACCGAAGCAAAGCACCCTTTCACTCCTCCATCCCCCTCCTCACAACCATGGCATAGGACCCACAGTGGGTGCTTCAGCCAAATCCCACAACTCCCCCCTTCACAAACACACATAGATACACACACGTGAACCCACACACACACACACACCAGCCTGTGTGGTCTATCGTTGCTATGAAATATGAAAGAGACCCCTGAAGGTAAGAACAGTTTAAAATATTAACTCGGTTCATATCTCTTATATGTCACGTCTCTGGTGTGTGTGTGTGTGTGTGTGTGTGTGTGTGTGTGTGTGTGTGTGTGCGTCTCTGTGTGTGTGTGTGTGTGTGTGTGTGCGTCTGTGTGTGTGTGTGTGTGTGTGTGTGTGTGTGTGTGTGTGTGTGTGTGTGTGTGTGTGTGTGTGTGTGTGTGTGTGTGTGTGTGTGTGTGTATGAATTATTCCACGTCCCCGTCAGTGTGTGTCAGTGTCCACATGAACAGAAGAGCTCCAGAGAGGAGTGTAAACAGCAAGGGAACGAGACACGCTGTCACGTCAGTCCACAGCCCTGCTGGAGAACACATGAGAATTAGTCTCGTTAAGATGAGCTGTGCTGTCAGGTTAGTGTTCACTACATGATCTCAGCCCCGATTTAGCTGTACCAGACAAGTTTTGAAGAACGGAGACAAAATCCCGAAGTCGTTTCCTTCTCGGTGCGCGCGGCCGTCACCGAAGCTTGTTTTAACGTGAGCGGATCAGAAAGTCAGGGTTACCGATCAAGTTCTTTGAGCATTCCCAGATGTCCCGATATTTTCAAACATTCGATTTTATTGACTCAAAATCTGCAAGATGTGCAACGACAGCGGTGATCAGCAATAGCCAATGAGAGTTAGTCAGAGAAGAAGGGAGCTGATGACGTTGTTTGGCATCAGTGTAGACTCTCGAAAAGGAGCCATGAATACTTGTATCCATTTAAAATGTAACCTTTATTTAACTAGGCAAGTCATTTAATTAAGAACAAATTCTTATTTTCAATGACGGCCTAGGAACAGTGGGTTAATTAACTGCCTGTTCAGGGTCAGAACAACAGATTTGTACCTTGTCAGCTCGGGGATATGAACTTGCAACCTTTCGGTTACTAGTCCAACGCTCTAGGCTACCCTGCTGCTCTAGGCTACCCTGCTGCTCTAGGCTACCCTGCCACCCTAGGCTACCCTGCTGCTCTAGGCTACCCTGCCACCCTAGGCTACCCTGCTGCTCTAGGCTACCCTGCTGCTCTAGGCTACCCTGCCACCCTAGGCTACCCTGCTGCTCTAGGCTACCCTGCCACCCTAGGCTACCCTGCCACCCTAGGCTACCCTGCCGCCCTAGGCAAGCCTGCTGCTCTAGTCTACCCTGCCGCCCTAGGCAAGCCTGCTGCTCTAGGCTACCCTGCCACCCTAGGCTACCCTGCTGCTCTAGGCTACCCTGCTGCTCTAGGCTACCCTGCCACCCTAGGCTACCCTGCTGCTCTAGGCTACCCTGCTGCTCTAGGCTACCCTGCCACCCTAGGCTACCCTGCTGCTCTAGGCTACCCTGCTGCTCTAGGCTACCCTGCCACCCTAGGCAAGCCAGTTAAGAACAAATTCTTATTTTGCAATGACGGCCAAACCCTCCACCAACCCTGACGACGCTGGGCTAATGGAGCGCCGCCCTATGAGACTCCCGATCACGGCCGGTTGTGAAACAGCCCGGGATCAAACCAGGGACTGTAGTGATGCCTCTAGCATGGAGATGCAGTGCCTTAGACCACTTGTGGTGAATATGTGACTGAAAATGTTTAGGAATTAAGATGAGCTGGGCTGTCAGGTTAGAGTCAGGTCTCTAGTTAAGATGAGCTGGGCTGTCAGGTTAGAGTCAGGTCTCTAGTTAAGATGAGCTGGGCTGTCAGGTTAGAGTCAGGTCTCTAGTTAAGATGAGCTGGGCTGTCAGGTTAGAGTCAGGTCTCTAGTTAAGATGAGCTGGGCTGTCAGGTTAGAGTCAGGTCTCTAGTTAAGATGAGCTGGGCTGTCAGGTTAGAGTCAGGTCTCTAGTTAAGATGAGCTGGGCTGTCAGGTTAGAGTCAGGTCTCTAGTTAAGATGAGCTGGGCTGTCAGGTTAGAGTCAGGTCTCTAGTTAAGATGAGCTGGGCTGTCAGGTTAGAGTCAGGTCTCTAGTTAAGATGAGCTGGGCTGTCAGGTTAGAGTCAGGTCTCTAGTTAAGATGAGCTGGGCTGTCAGGTTAGAGTCAGGTCTCTAGTTAAGATGAGCTGGGCTGTCAGGTTAGAGTCAGGTCTCTAGTTGAGATGAGCTGGGCTGTCAGGTTAGAGTCAGGTCTCTAGTTAAGATGAGCTGGGCTGTCAGGTTAGAGTCAGGTCTCTAGTTAAGATGAGCTGGGCTGTCAGGTTAGAGTCAGGTCTCTAGTTAAGATGAGCTGGGCTGTCAGGTTAGAGTCAGGTCTCTAGTTAAGATGAGCTGGGCTGTCAGGTTAGAGTCAGGTCTCTAGTTAAGATGAGCTGGGCTGTCAGGTTAGAGTCAGGTCTCTAGTTAAGATGAGCTGGGCTGTCAGGTTAGAGTCAGGTCTCTAGTTAAGATGAGCTGGGCTGTCAGGTTAGAGTCAGGTCTCTAGTTAAGATGAGCTGGGCTGTCAGGTTAGAGTCAGGTCTCTAGTTAAGATGAGCTGGGCTGTCAGGTTAGAGTCAGGTCTCTAGTTAAGATGAGCTGGGCTGTCAGGTTAGAGTCAGGTCTCTAGTTGAGATGAGCTGGGCTGTCAGGTTAGAGTCAGGTCTCTAGTTAAGATGAGCTGGGCTGTCAGGTTAGAGTCAGGTCTCTAGTTAAGATGAGCTGGGCTGTCAGGTTAGAGTCAGGTCTCTAGTTAAGATGAGCTGGGCTGTCAGGACATTTCAGACTATAATGTATTGTAGCATGATTTGCTGAATGCAGTTTCATATCTGACATTTTGTAATGTAACCATTATACAGCTTTTAGATTATATCGCCATGGTGACGTTGCAGCTCCTAACTTTAACTAGTGCTGAAGCTGATACACACACACACACACACACACACACACACACACACACACAGTCACACAGTCACACAGACACACACACACACACACACACACACACACACACACACACACACACACACACACACACACACACACACACACACACACACACACACACACACACACACACACACACACACACACACACACACACACACACACACACACACACACACACAGTCACACACACACACACACACACACGGACCTGCATGGTCCTGCTGTGTAAAACAGATTGGTATTCACATTTTTGCAGTAACAGCTTTCCATTTCAGCTGGGCAGATTCATTTAAATGGCCCTCTAAGGGTGTGTGTGTGTGCGTCAGTGTGTGTGTGTATTTGTATGTCAGATGGTGCGACTTAGTCTGCTAGCTACAGATGTCTCCTGTCTGTCGTAGGCCTGTTTCTGCTGACGCACCCAAAGTGTGTGTGTGTGTGTGTGTGTGTGTGTGTGTGTGTGTGTGTGTGTGTGTGTGTGTGTGTGTGTGTGTGTGTGTGTACAGTACTTGTGATTGTGTGCTTGCGGTTGTGTGTGTGCAACGATATGTTGATGTGATCTGGTTGGCTCGAGGTGTCTGCTCTACGATAATGCTGAAACAGCTATAACATGCTGACTATCATATCTGTCAAATGGTCATGCATTATAATGTAGACATCCCATAATACTCTGTAGACAGAGTTCTGCCCCACATGGACCCTAACTCCTATACAGGGCACTAATGGACCCTAACTCCTATACAGGACACTAATGGACCCTAACTCCTTTACAGGGCACTAATGGACCCTAACTCCTATACAGGGAACTAATGGACCCTAACTCCTATACAGGGCACTAATGGACCCTAACTTCTATACAGGGCACTAATGGACCCGAACTCCTATACAGGGCACTAATGGACCCTAACTCCTATACAGGGCACTAATGGACCCTAAATCCTATACAGGGAGCTAATGGACCCTAACTCCTATACAGGACACTAAAAGTAGCGTCCCAAATTGCATCCTATAATAAAGCTATATATAGAGACATCTCATAGTGCTCTATTGAGGCATCCCATAATGCTTTATATAGAGACATCCCATAATGCTATATTGAGGTATCCCATAATTCTCTATTGAGGCATCCCATAATAATCTATAGAGTCATCCCATAATGCTATATATAGAGACATCCCATAATAATCTATAGAGACATCCAATAATAATCTATGGAGACATCCCATAATACTCTATAGAGTCATCACATAGTGCTATACATAGAGACATTCCATAATGCTATATAAAGACACATCCCATAATCATCTATAGAGACATCCCATAATAATATATTGAGACATCCCATAATAATCTATAGAGACATCACATAATGCTATATATAGAAACATCCCATACTGCTCTATAGAGACATCCCATAATAATCTATAGAGACATCCCATAATACTCTGTAGAGACATTCCATAATGCTATATATAGAGACTTCCCATAATATATAGAGACATTCCATAATAATCTATAGAGACATCCCATAATAATCTATAGAGACATCCCATAATAATCTATAGAGACATCACATAATGCTATATATAGAGACATGCCATAATAATCTATAGACACATCACATAATGCTATATATAGAAACATCCCATAATGCTCTATAGAGACATCCCATAATAATCTATAGAGACATCCCATAATACTCTATAGAGACATTCCATAATGCTATATATAGAGACTTCCCATAATGCTATATATAGAGACATTCCATAATAATCTATAGAGACATCCCATAATAATCTATAGAGACATTCCATAATAATCTATATAGACATCCCATAATAATCTATAGAGATATCCCATAATAATCTATGGAGACATCCCATAATACTCTATAGAGTCATCACATAGGGCTATATATAGAGACTTCCCATAATGCTATATATAGAGACATCCCATAATAATCTATAGAGACATCCCATAATAATATATTGAGACATCCCATAATAATCTATAGAGACATCACATAATGCTATGTATAGAAACATCCCATACTGCTCTATAGAGACATCCCATAATAATCTATAGAGACATCCCATAATACTCTGTAGAGACATTCCATAATGCTATATATAGAGACTTCCCATAATATATAGAGACATTCCATAATAATATATAGAGACATCCCATAATAATCTATAGAGACATCCCATAATAATCTATACATCCCATAATAATCTATAGAGACATCCCATAATAATCTATAGAGACATCAAATAATGCTATATATAGAGACATCCCATAATAATCTATAGAGACATCCCATAATAATCTATAGAGACATTCCATAATAGTCTATAGAGACATCCCATAATAATCTTTAGAGACATCCCATAGTGCTATTTAGAGACATCCCATAATAATCTTTAGAGACATCCCATAATAATCTATAGAGACATCCCATAATAATCTATAGAGACATCCCATAATAATCTATAGAGACATCCCATAGTGCTATTTAGAGACATCCCATAATAATCTTTAGAGACATCCCATAATACTCTATAGAGACATCCCATAATAATCTATAGACACATCACATAATGCTATATATAGAAACATCCCATAATGCTCTATAGAGACATCCCATAATAATCTATAGAGACATTCCATAATGCTATATATAGAGACTTCCCATAATGCTATATATAGAGACATCCCATAATAATCTATAGACACATCACATAATGCTATATATAGAAACATCCCATAATGCTCTATAGAGACATCCCATAATAATCTATAGAGACATCCCATAATACTCTATAGAGACATTCCATAATGCTATAGATAGAGACTTCCCATAATATATAGAGACATTCCATAATAATCTATAGAGACATCCCATAATAATCTATAGATACATCCCATAATAATCTATAGAGACATCCCATAATAATCTATAGAGACATCCCATAATAATCTATAGAGACATCCCATAGTGCTATTTAGAGACATCCCATACTACTCTATAGAGACATTCCATAATAATCTATAGAGACATTCCATAATAATCTATAGAGACATCACATAATGCTATATATAGAAACATCCCATACTGCTCTATAGAGACATCCCATAATAATCTATAGAGACATCCCATAATACTCTGTAGAGACATTCCATAATGCTATATATAGTGACTTCCCATAATATATAGAGACATACCATAATAATCTATAGAGACATCCCATAATAATCTATAGAGACATCACATAATGCTATATATAGAGGCATCCCATAATAATATATAGAAACATCACATAATGCTATATATAGAAACATCCCATAATGCTCTATAGAGACATCCCATAATGATGTATAGAGACATCCCATAATAATCTATACATCCCATAATAATCTATAGAGACATCCCATAATAATCTATAGAGACATCCCATAATAATGTATAGAGACATCCCATAATAATATATACATCCCATAATAATCTATAGAGACATCCCATAATAATCTTTAGAGACATCCCATAGTGCTATTTAGAGACATCCCATAATAATCTTTAGAGACATCCCATAATAATCTATAGAGACATTCCATAATACTCTATAGAGACATCCCATACTAATCTATAGAGACATCCCGTAGTGCTATTTAGAGACATCCCATAATAATCTATAGAGACATCCCATAATAATCTATAGAGACATCCCATAATAATCTTTAGAGACATCCCATAGTGCTATTTAGAGACATCCCATAATAATCTTTAGAGACATCCCATAGTGCTATTTAGAGACATCCCATAATAATCTTTAGAGACATCCCATAGTGCTATTTAGAGACATCCCATAATAATCTTTAGAGACATCCCATAATAATCTTTAGAGACATCCCATAGTGCTATTTAGAGACATCCCATAATAATCTTTAGAGACATCCCATAGTGCTATTTAGAGACATCCCATAATAATCTATAGAGACATCCCATAATAATCTTTAGAGACATCCCATAGTGCTATTTAGAGACATCCCATAATAATCTATAGAGACATCCCATAATAATCTATAGAGACATCACATAATGCTATATATAGAGGCATCCCATAATAATATATAGAAACATCCCATAATAATCTATAGAGACATTCCATAATAATCTATATAGACATCCCATAATAATCTATAGAGATATCCCATAATAATCTATGGAGACATCCCATAATACTCTATAGAGTCATCACATAGGGCTATATATAGAGACTTCCCATAATGCTATATATAGAGACATTCCATAATAATCTATAGAGACATCCCATAATAATATATTGAGACATCCCATAATAATATATAGAGACATCACATAATGCTATGTATAGAAACATCCCATACTGCTCTATAGAGACATCCCATAATAATCTATAGAGACATCCCATAATACTCTGTAGAGACATTCCATAATGCTATATATAGACTTCCCATAATATATAGAGACATTCCATAATAATATATAGAGACATCCCATAATAATCTATAGAGACATCCCATAATAATCTATAGAGACATTCCATAATAATCTATATAGACATCCCATAATAATCTATAGAGATATCCCATAATAATCTATGGAGACATCCCATAATACTCTATAGAGTCATCACATAGGGCTATATATAGAGACTTCCCATAATGCTATATATAGAGACATTCCATAATAATCTATAGAGACATCCCATAATAATATATTGAGACATCCCATAATAATCTATAGAGACATCACATAATGCTATGTATAGAAACATCCCATACTGCTCTATAGAGACATCCCATAATAATCTATAGAGACATCCCATAATACTCTGTAGAGACATTCCATAATGCTATATATAGAGACTTCCCATAATATATAGAGACATTCCATAATAATATATAGAGACATCCCATAATAATCTATAGAGACATCCCATAATAATCTATAGAGACATCACATAATGCTATATATAGAGACATCCCATAATAATCTATAGAGACATCACATAATGCTATATATAGAGACATCCCATAATAATCTATAGAGACATCCCATAATAATCTATAGAGACATTCCATAATAGTCTATAGAGACATCCCATAATAATCTTTAGAGACATCCCATAGTGCTATTTAGAGACATCCCATAATAATCTTTAGAGACATCCCATAATAATCTATAGAGACATCCCATAATAATCTATAGAGACATCCCATAATAATCTATAGAGACATCCCATAGTGCTATTTAGAGACATCCCATAATAATCTTTAGAGACATCCCATAATACTCTATAGAGACATCCCATAATAATCTATAGACACATCACATAATGCTATATATAGAAACATCCCATAATGCTCTATAGAGACATCCCATAATAATCTATAGAGACATTCCATAATGCTATATATAGAGACTTCCCATAATGCTATATATAGAGACATCCCATAATAATCTATAGACACATCACATAATGCTATATATAGAAACATTCCATAATGCTCTATAGAGACATCCCATAATAATCTATAGAGACATCCCATAATACTCTATAGAGACATTCCATAATGCTATAGATAGAGACTTCCCATAATATATAGAGACATTCCATAATAATCTATAGAGACATCCCATAATAATCTATAGATACATCCCATAATAATCTATAGAGACATCCCATAATAATCTATAGAGACATCCCATAATAATCTATAGAGACATCCCATAGTGCTATTTAGAGACATCCCATACTACTCTATAGAGACATTCCATAATAATCTATAGAGACATTCCATAATAATCTATAGAGACATCACATAATGCTATATATAGAAACATCCCATACTGCTCTATAGAGACATCCCATAATAATCTATAGAGACATCCCATAATACTCTGTAGAGACATTCCATAATGCTATATATAGTGACTTCCCATAATATATAGAGACATACCATAATAATCTATAGAGACATCCCATAATAATCTATAGAGACATCACATAATGCTATATATAGAGGCATCCCATAATAATATATAGAAACATCACATAATGCTATATATAGAAACATCCCATAATGCTCTATAGAGACATCCCATAATGATGTATAGAGACATCCCATAATAATCTATACATCCCATAATAATCTATAGAGACATCCCATAATAATCTATAGAGACATCCCATAATAATGTATAGAGACATCCCATAATAATCTATACATCCCATAATAATCTATAGAGACATCCCATAATAATCTTTAGAGACATCCCATAGTGCTATTTAGAGACATCCCATAATAATCTTTAGAGACATCCCATAATAATCTATAGAGACATTCCATAATACTCTATAGAGACATCCCATACTAATCTATAGAGACATCCCGTAGTGCTATTTAGAGACATCCCATAATAATCTATAGAGACATCCCATAATAATCTATAGAGACATCCCATAATAATCTTTAGAGACATCCCATAGTGCTATTTAGAGACATCCCATAATAATCTTTAGAGACATCCCATAGTGCTATTTAGAGACATCCCATAATAATCTTTAGAGACATCCCATAATAATCTTTAGAGACATCCCATAGTGCTATTTAGAGACATCCCATAATAATCTTTAGAGACATCCCATAGTGCTATTTAGAGACATCCCATAATAATCTATAGAGACATCCCATAATAATCTTTAGAGACATCCCATAGTGCTATTTAGAGACATCCCATAATAATCTATAGAGACATCCCATAATAATCTATAGAGACATCACATAATGCTATATATAGAGGCATCCCATAATAATATATAGAAACATCCCATAATAATCTATAGAGACATTCCATAATAATCTATATAGACATCCCATAATAATCTATAGAGATATCCCATAATAATCTATGGAGACATCCCATAATACTCTATAGAGTCATCACATAGGGCTATATATAGAGACTTCCCATAATGCTATATATAGAGACATTCCATAATAATCTATAGAGACATCCCATAATAATATATTGAGACATCCCATAATAATATATAGAGACATCACATAATGCTATGTTAGAGACATCCCATACTGCTCTATAGAGACATCCCATAATAATCTATAGAGACATCCCATAATAATGTAGAGACATTCCATAATGCTATATATAGACTTCCCATAATATATAGAGACATTCCATAATAATATATAGAGACATCCCATAATAATCTATAGAGACATCCCATAATAATCTATAGAGACATTCCATAATAATCTATATAGACATCCCATAATAATCTATAGAGATATCCCATAATAATCTATGGAGACATCCCATAATACTCTATAGAGTCATCACATAGGGCTATATATAGAGACTTCCCATAATGCTATATATAGAGACATTCCATAATAATCTATAGAGACATCCCATAATAATATATTGAGACATCCCATAATAATCTATAGAGACATCCCATAATACTCTGTAGAGACATTCCATAATGCTATATATAGAGACTTCCCATAATATATAGAGACATTCCATAATAATATATAGAGACATCCCATAATAATCTATAGAGACATCCCATAATAATCTATAGAGACATTCCATAATAATCTATATAGACATCCCATAATAATCTATAGAGATATCCCAAATAATCTATAGAGACATCCCATAATAATAATCTATAGAGACTTCCCATCATTCCATAATAATCTATAGAGACATCCCATAATACTCTATAGAGACATTCCATAATGCTATAGATAGAGACTTCCCATAATATATAGATACATCCCATAATAATCTATAGAGACATCCCATAATAATCTATAGATACATATAGAGACATCCCATAATAATCTATAGAGACATCCCATAATAATCTATAGACATCCCATAGTAATCTATAGAGACCCCATAGTGCTATTTAGAGACATCCCATACTACTCTATAGAGACATTCCATAATAATCTATAGAGACATTCCATAATAATCTATAGAGACATCACATAATGCTATATATAGAAACATCCCATACTGCTCTATAAAGACATCCCATAATAATCTATAGAGACATCCCATAATACTCTGTAGAGACATTCCATAATGCTATATATAGTGACTTCCCATAATATATAGAGACATACCATAATAATCTATAGAGACATCCCATAATAATCTATAGAGACATCCCATAATAATCTATAGAGACATCACATAATGCTATATATAGAGGCATCCCATAATAATATATAGAAACATCACATAATGCTATATATAGAAACATCCCATAATGCTCTATAGAGACATCCCATAATGATGTATAGAGACATCCCATAATAATCTATACATCCCATAATAATCTATAGAGACATCCCATAATAATCTATAGAGACATCCCATAATAATGTATAGAGACATCCCATAATAATCTATACATCCCATAATAATCTATAGAGACATCCCATAATAATCTATAGAGACATTCCATAATACTCTATAGAGACATCCCATAATAATCTATAGAGACATCCCATAGTGCTATTTAGAGACATCCCATAATAATCTATAGAGACATCCCATAATAATCTATAGAGACATCCCATAATAATCTTTAGAGACATCCCATAGTGCTATTTAGAGACATCCCATAATAATCTTTAGAGACATCCCATAGTGCTATTTAGAGACATCCCATAATAATCTTTAGAGACATCCCATAGTGCTATTTAGAGACATCCCATAATAATCTTTAGAGACATCCCATAGTGCTATTTAGAGACATCCCATAATAATCTTTAGAGACATCCCATAGTGCTATTTAGAGACATCCCATAATAATCTATAGAGACATCCCATAATAATCTTTAGAGACATCCCATAGTGCTATTTAGAGACATCCCATAATAATCTTTAGAGACATCCCATAATAATCTTTAGAGACATCCCATAGTGCTATTTAGAGACATCCCATAATAATCTTTAGAGACATCCCATAGTGCTATTTAGAGACATCCCATAATAATCTATAGAGACATCCCATAATAATCTTTAGAGACATCCCATAGTGCTATTTAGAGACATCCCATACTGCTCTATAGAGACATCCCATAATAATCTATAGAGACATCACATAATGCTATATATAGAGGCATCCCATAATAATATATAGAAACATCACATAATGCTATATATAGAAACATCCCATAATGCTCTATAGAGACATCCCATAATGATGTATAGAGACATCCCATAATAATCTATACATCCCATAATAATCTATAGAGACATCCCATAATAATCTATAGAGACATCCCATAATAATGTATAGAGACATCCCATAATAATCTATACATCCCATAATAATCTATAGAGACATCCCATAATAATCTTTAGAGACATCCCATAGTGCTATTTAGAGACATCCCATAATAATCTTTAGAGACATCCCATAATAATCTATAGAGACATTCCATAATACTCTATAGAGACATCCCATAATAATCTATAGAGACATCCCGTAGTGCTATTTAGAGACATCCCATAATAATCTATAGAGACATCCCATAATAATCTATAGAGACATCCCATAATAATCTTTAGAGACATCCCATAGTGCTATTTAGAGACATCCCATAATAATCTTTAGAGACATCCCATAGTGCTATTTAGAGACATCCCATAATAATCTTTAGAGACATCCCATAGTGCTATTTAGAGACATCCCACAATAATCTTTAGAGACATCCCATAATAATCTTTAGAGACATCCCATAGTGCTATTTAGAGACATCCCATAATAATCTTTAGAGACATCCCATAGTGCTATTTAGAGACATCCCATAATAATCTATAGAGACATCCCATAATAATCTTTAGAGACATCCCATAGTGCTATTTAGAGACATCCCATAATAATCTTTAGAGACATCCCATAATAATCTTTAGAGACATCCCATAATAATCTACAGAGACATCCCATAGTGCTATTTAGAGACATCCCATAATAATCTTTAGAGACATCCCATAATAATCTATAGAGACAGTCCAGAATACTCTATAGAGACATCCCATAATAATCTTTAGAGACATCCCATAATACTCTATAGAGACATCCCATAATAATCTATAGAGACATCCCATAGTGCTATTTAGAGACATCCCATAATAATCTATAGAGACATCCCATAATAATCTACAGAGACATCCCATAATAATCTATAGAGACATTCCATAATACTCTATAGAGACATGCCATAATAATCTATAGAGACATCCCGTATTGCTATTTAGAGACATCCCATAATAATCTATAGAGACATCCCATAATAATCTACAGAGACATCCCATAATAATCTATAGAGACATTCCATAATACTCTATAGAGACATCCCATAATAATCTTTAGAGACATCCCATAGTGCTATTTAGAGACATCCCATAATAATCTTTAGAGACATCCCATAATAATCTTTAGAGACATCCCATAATAATCTATAGAGATATCCCGTAGTGCTATTTAGAGACATCCCATAATAATCTATAGAGATATCCCATAATAATCTATAGAGACATCCCATAGTGCTATTTAGAGACATCCCATAATAATCTATAGAGACATCCCATAATAATCTTTAGAGACATCCCATAATAATCTTTAGAGACATCCCATAGTGCTATTTAGAGACATCCCATAATAATCTATAGAGACATCCCATAATAATCTATAGAGACATTCCATAATAATCTATATAGACATCCCATAATAATCTATAGAGACATCACATAATAATCTACAGAGACATTCCATAATAATCTATAGAGACATCCCATAATACTCTATAGAGACATTCCATAATGCTATAGATAGAGACTTCCCATAATATATAGATACATCCCATAATAATCTATAGAGACATCCCATAATAATCTATAGATACATCCCATAATAATCTATAGAGACATCCCATAATAATCTATAGAGACATCCCATAATAATCTATAGAGACATCCCATAGTGCTATTTAGAGACATCCCATACTACTCTATAGAGACATTCCATAATAATCTATAGAGACATTCCATAATAATCTATAGAGACATCACATAATGCTATATATAGAAACATCCCATACTGCTCTATAAAGACATCCCATAATAATCTATAGAGACATCCCATAATACTCTGTAGAGACATTCCATAATGCTATATATAGTGACTTCCCATAATATATAGAGACATACCATAATAATCTATAGAGACATCCCATAATAATCTATAGAGACATCCCATAATAATCTATAGAGACATCACATAATGCTATATATAGAGGCATCCCATAATAATATATAGAAACATCACATAATGCTATATATAGAAACATCCCATAATGCTCTATAGAGACATCCCATAATGATGTATAGAGACATCCCATAATAATCTATACATCCCATAATAATCTATAGAGACATCCCATAATAATCTATAGAGACATCCCATAATAATGTATAGAGACATCCCATAATAATCTATACATCCCATAATAATCTTTAGAGACATCCCATAATAATCTATAGAGACATTCCATAATACTCTATAGAGACATCCCATAATAATCTATAGAGACATCCCGTAGTGCTATTTAGAGACATCCCATAATAATCTATAGAGACATCCCATAATAATCTATAGAGACATCCCATAATAATCTTTAGAGACATCCCATAGTGCTATTTAGAGACATCCCATAATAATCTTTAGAGACATCCCATAGTGCTATTTAGAGACATCCCATAATAATCTTTAGAGACATCCCATAGTGCTATTTAGAGACATCCCATAATAATCTATAGAGACATCCCATAATAATCTTTAGAGACATCCCATAGTGCTATTTAGAGACATCCCATAATAATCTTTAGAGACATCCCATAATAATCTTTAGAGACATCCCATAGTGCTATTTAGAGACATCCCATAATAATCTTTAGAGACATCCCATAGTGCTATTTAGAGACATCCCATAATAATCTATAGAGACATCCCATAATAATCTTTAGAGACATCCCATAGTGCTATTTAGAGACATCCCATACTGCTCTATAGAGACATCCCATAATAATCTATAGAGACATCACATAATGCTATATATAGAGGCATCCCATAATAATATATAGAAACATCACATAATGCTATATATAGAAACATCCCATAATGCTCTATAGAGACATCCCATAATGATGTATAGAGACATCCCATAATAATCTATACATCCCATAATAATCTATAGAGACATCCCATAATAATCTATAGAGACATCCCATAATAATGTATAGAGACATCCCATAATAATCTATACATCCCATAATAATCTATAGAGACATCCCATAATAATCTTTAGAGACATCCCATAGTGCTATTTAGAGACATCCCATAATAATCTTTAGAGACATCCCATAATAATCTATAGAGACATTCCATAATACTCTATAGAGACATCCCATAATAATCTATAGAGACATCCCGTAGTGCTATTTAGAGACATCCCATAATAATCTATAGAGACATCCCATAATAATCTATAGAGACATCCCATAATAATCTTTAGAGACATCCCATAGTGCTATTTAGAGACATCCCATAATAATCTTTAGAGACATCCCATAGTGCTATTTAGAGACATCCCATAATAATCTTTAGAGACATCCCATAGTGCTATTTAGAGACATCCCACAATAATCTTTAGAGACATCCCATAATAATCTTTAGAGACATCCCATAGTGCTATTTAGAGACATCCCATAATAATCTTTAGAGACATCCCATAGTGCTATTTAGAGACATCCCATAATAATCTATAGAGACATCCCATAATAATCTTTAGAGACATCCCATAGTGCTATTTAGAGACATCCCATAATAATCTTTAGAGACATCCCATAATAATCTTTAGAGACATCCCATAATAATCTACAGAGACATCCCATAGTGCTATTTAGAGACATCCCATAATAATCTTTAGAGACATCCCATAATAATCTATAGAGACAGTCCAGAATACTCTATAGAGACATCCCATAATAATCTTTAGAGACATCCCATAATACTCTATAGAGACATCCCATAATAATCTATAGAGACATCCCATAGTGCTATTTAGAGACATCCCATAATAATCTATAGAGACATCCCATAATAATCTACAGAGACATCCCATAATAATCTATAGAGACATTCCATAATACTCTATAGAGACATGCCATAATAATCTATAGAGACATCCCGTATTGCTATTTAGAGACATCCCATAATAATCTATAGAGACATCCCATAATAATCTACAGAGACATCCCATAATAATCTATAGAGACATTCCATAATACTCTATAGAGACATCCCATAATAATCTTTAGAGACATCCCATAGTGCTATTTAGAGACATCCCATAATAATCTTTAGAGACATCCCATAATAATCTTTAGAGACATCCCATAATAATCTATAGAGATATCCCGTAGTGCTATTTAGAGACATCCCATAATAATCTATAGAGATATCCCATAATAATCTATAGAGACATCCCATAGTGCTATTTAGAGACATCCCATAATAATCTATAGAGACATCCCATAATAATCTTTAGAGACATCCCATAATAATCTTTAGAGACATCCCATAGTGCTATTTAGAGACATCCCATAATAATCTATAGAGACATCCCATAATAATCTATAGAGACATTCCATAATAATCTATATAGACATCCCATAATAATCTATAGAGACATCACATAATAATCTACAGAGACATCCCATAATAATATATAGAGACATCCCATAATACTCTATAGAGACATTCCATAATGCTATATATAGAGACTTCCCATAATGCTCTTCAACCTACCATGCTGCACCTTGGTCTCCCTCTTCAACCTACCACGCTGCACCTTGGTCTCCCTCTTCAACCCACGAGAGTCGTGACACACACACACAAACATAAACACACATTTACACGCGTGCGAACACTCACACACTTACACACACACACACACACACACATACAGACACACACACACACACATATATATACACACACACACACACTGTCACATTCTAGTTTCTTTATTTCTATGTTTTGGCCGGGTGTGGTTCTCAATCTATCGTTGTCTCTGATTGGGAATCATACTTAGGCAGCCTTTTTCCCACCTGTGTTTTGTGGGTAGTTATTTTCTGTTTAGCTGTTCAGTTGCCTGACAGAACTGTGCCCTTTTGTTGTTCTACTTTGTTATTCTGTTGCGATGTTCAGTTTAATAAATATCATGACCGCCTACCACGCTGCACCTTGGTCTCCCTCTTCAACCTACCACGCTGCACCTTGGTCTCCCTCTTCAACCTACCACGCTGCACCTTGGTCTCCCTCTTCAACCTACCACGCTGCACCTTGGTCTCCCTCTTCAACCTACCAAGCTGCACCTTGGTCTCCCTCTTCAACCTACCACGCTGCACCTTGGTCTCCCTCTTCAACCTACCAAGCTGCACCTTGGTCTCCCTCTTCAACCTACCACGCTGCACCTTGGTCTCCCTCTTCAACCCACGAGAGTCGTGACACACACATACATACACACAAACACACAAACATAAACACACATATACACGCGTGCGAACACTCACACACTTACACACACACACACACACACACACATACAGAACCCCCAGCTGGGACAGGAATAGGGACACAGAACCCCCAGCTGGGACAGGAATAGGGACACAGAACCCCCAGCTGGGACAGGAATAGGGACACAGAACCCCCAGCTAGGACAGGAATAGGGACACAGAACCCCCAGCTGGGACAGGATTAGGGACACAGAACCCCCAGCTAGGACAGGAATAGGGACACAGAACCCCCAGCTGGGACAGGAATAGGGACACAGAACCCCCAGCTGGGACAGGAATAGGGACACAGAACCCCCAGCTGGGACAGGAATAGGGACACAGAACCCCCAGCTGGGACAGGAATAGGGACACAGAAATGCCAGTGTTAAATAATTCACATGGTTCTGACGGACATACTATGTTAACCAGTGTGTGTGTGTGTGTGTGTGTGTGTGTGTGTGTGTGTGTGTGTGTGTGTGTGTGTGTGTGTGTGTGTGTGTGTGTGTGTGTGTGTGTGTGTTTGTGTGTGTGTGTGTGTGTGTGTGGGAATGTCAACAAAAAACTAAACGATGCTTCCCCAAACATCAACATGTCCAAATCCAATGTCCAGATGGGGCAAGTCATGCAAACACACACATAAAGACAGTCACGCTCGCTCTGTCACACGCACACGCACGCACGCACACGCACACACCCACACACGCTTTCTCTTGCCATTACAATTAGTGCTCCCAGACAATCTGGCATGACAACAAAACAAAAAAGACAACAAAAAACAAATGAGATTGTGAGCCACCGAGCCACTGCTCTGTATTCATGCTTTACTCTTGACTCATTTCACTGCTTGCCTGGAGTGTGGAGGGGTGGAGAGATGGAGGGGTGGAGGAATGGGGGTGGAGGGGTGGGGGGTGGAGGGCTGGTGGGATGGGGTGGAGGGGTGGAGAGGTGGAGAGAGGGGGGGATGGAGGAATGGGGGTGGAGGGGTGGAGGGGTATAGGGATGGAGGAATGGAGGTGGAGGGGTGGAGGGGTAGAGGGATGGAGGAATGTGGGTGGAGTGGTGGAGAGATCGAGGGATGGAGGAATGGGGGTGGAGGGGTGGAGAGATGGAGGAATGGAGGGGTGGAGGGATGGAGGGATGGAGGGGTGGAGAGGTGGAGAGATGGAGGAATGGAGGGGTGGAGGGATGGAGGGATGGAGGGATGGAGAGATGGAGGAATGGAGAGGTGGAGATATGGATGGATGGAGGGGTGGAGATATGGAGGGATGGAGGGGTGGAGATATGGAGGGGTGGAGAGTTGGAGGGATGGAGGGGTGGAGATATGGAGGGATGGAGGGGTGGAGGGATGGAGGGATGGAGAGATGGAGGCATGGAGGGATGGAGGGATGGAGGGTGGAGATATGGAGGGATGGAGGGTGGAGATATGGAGAGATGGAGAGATGGAGGGATGGAGAGATGGAGAGATGGAGGGGTGGAGAGATGGAGAGATGGAGGAATGGGGGTGGAGGGATGGAGGGGTGGAGCGATGGGGGTGCAGGTGTGG
This sequence comes from Oncorhynchus nerka, assembly GCF_034236695.1. NCBI lineage: Eukaryota > Metazoa > Chordata > Actinopteri > Salmoniformes > Salmonidae > Oncorhynchus > Oncorhynchus nerka. The sequence goes on along the minus strand of NW_027039643.1, from coordinate 50,172 downwards.
AGAGATGGAGTGATGGAGGGATGGGGGTGGAGGGGTAGAGGGGTGGAGAGATGGAGAGATGGAGGGATGGAGGGATGGAGGGATGGAGGAATGGGGGGTGGAGGAATGGGGGGTGGAGGAATGGGGGGTGGAGGGCTGGAGGGATGCTAATCTATTCTCTATATTGAGCACTTTTTACCCATAGGGACGTGTGGCTAGGAAGGTCACCAGTGATAGAAGTCAGTACTCAACGTCCATCCATGTCTGAGGACGTCGGGAGATGATGTAGAACCACTAGGGGCAACAGTGAGCGCTGTCCAAATTAGGTTTGGATTTTGCTAGGGCATTATAGACGGGGATGGTGGATGGTGGATGGTGGATGGGGATGGGGATGGGGATGGTGATGGTGATGGTGATGGTGGATGGGGATGGTGGATGGTGGATGGGTATGGTGATGGTGATGGTGGATGGGGATGGTGGATGGGGATGGTGGATGGGGATGGTGGATGGTGGATGGGGATGGTGGATGGGGATGGTGGATGGTGGATGGGGACGGTGGATGGTGGATGGTGGATGGGGATGGGGATGGTGGATGGGGATGGTGGATGGGGATGGTGGATGGTGGATGGGGATGGGGATGGGGATGGTGGATGGGGATGGTGGATGGGGATGGTGGATGGTGGATGGTGGATGGTGGATGGTGGATGGGGATGGTGGATGGTGGTATGGGGATGGTGGATGGTGGATGGGGACGGTGGATGGTGGATGGGGATGGTGGATGGTGGATGGTGGATGGTGGATGGGGATGGTGGATGGTGGATGGGGATGGTGGATGGGGATGGTGGATGGTGGATGGTGGATGGGGATGGGGATGGGGATGGTGGATGGGGATGGTGGATGGTGGATGGGGATGGGGATGGTGGATGGGGATGGTGGATGGGGATGGTGGATGGTGGATGGTGGATGGTGGATGGGGATGGTGGATGGTGGTATGGGGATGGTGGATGGTGGATGGGGACGGTGGATGGGGATGGTGGATGGTGGATGGTGGATGGTGGATGGTGGATGGTGGATGGTGGATGGGGATGGTGGACGGTGGATGGGGATGGGGATGTGGATGGGGATGGTGGATGGTGCGTGGTGTCACACACACACACACACACACTCATACACACGCACACATATACCCACGCACACACGTACACACACACACACACAAACACCTAGAAATAGCTCGCCTGATAGCTCAGCTCCTCTCTGCCAAAATCAGGCTAATTTGAGAAAGATTAATTCACTGTGTGTATGTGTGTTTGTGAGTGTGTCAGTGTTTTTAGTGTGTGTCAGTGGTGGGTAGAGGGTTGTGTCTGTATGCAATGAGACGCTGCTGTCACTAACATCTGCTCCCCTCTCCTGGCTGATATGAAGGCCTGCCCTCACCGCTCTCTCTCTATCTCTCTTATCGTCTCTCTATCTCTAACTCTGTCTTTCTTCTCCGCTCTCTCTCTAACTCTCTCTCTCTTCTCCGCTCTCTCTCTATCTCTAACTCTCTCTTCCCTCTCTCTCTCTCTCACTCTTCCTATCTCTCTCATTATTTATTTCTCCCTCTTTCTTTCTGGCCTTCTCCCTCTCTACCTCTTTTAATTTCAAAGTTTCTCTCTCTCTCTGAGGAAAGATATAACACCAGTCTTCAATTTTTAACTGTCTGAGAGAGAGAGATAAACGGAGACGGTGAGAAAGAGAGGAGATAGAGTGGAGAGGGAGTAAAGAGAGAGAGAGGGGGGAAAGATAGAGAGAGGGGGAGAGGGAATAGAGAGAGAGAGAGGGGTAGAGAGAGATTAAGTGAAACCGACTATGTAGAACATTTGGCTAGAGTGAGGAGAGGAGTGAGAGAGGAGAGGAAAGGAGGGGTGATGAGGAGAGGAGAGAAGGAGTGGTGAGGAGAAGAGAGGAGGACTGAGAGAGGAGAGGAATGGAGGAGTGATGAGGAGAGGAGGAGTGAGGGAGGAGAGGAGGAGTCAGGGAGGAGAGGAGGAGTGAGGGAGGAGAGGAGTGAGGGAGGAGAAGAGGAGTGAGGGGGAGAGGGGGAGTCAGGGATGAGAGGAGAGAAGGAGTGAGGGAGGAGAGGAGGAGTGAGGGAGGAGAGGATTGAGGGAGGAGTGGAGTGAGGGAGGGAGGAGAGGAGGAGTGAGGGAGGAGTGAGGGAGGAGAGGAGTGAGGGAGGGAGGAGAGGAGGAGTGAGGGAGGAGTGAGGGAGGAGAGGAGTGGAGAGAAGGAGAGGAGGAGTGAGGGAGGAGAGGAGAGACGATGGGGACATTCCTAAACAACAACAAAGCAACAACATTTCCTCCAGGCTACCACCCAGGTAAACAAGGCTGTGTGTGTGTGTGTGTGTGTGTGTGTGTGTGTGTGTGTGTGTGTGTGTGTGTGTGTGTGTGTGTGTGTGTGTGTGTGTGTGTGTGTGTGTGTGTGTGTGTGTGTGTTGTGTGTGTGTGTGTGTGTGTGTGTGTGTGTGTGTGTGTGTGTGTGTGTGTGTGTGTGTGTGTGTGCGTGCGTGCGTGCGTGCGTGCGTGCGTGCGTGCGCGTGTCTGTATGTGTCTGTCCGTGTTAAAATTGGACACTGAACAATGAAATGGTCAGTAATGTAGATTCACTGACTTAATTACAATAACACCGTACACCCCAACGGACTGACTTTAAATGTCATGTTGTTGTCTGTCTAGAAATGCTGGTACAGTGGAGGAGGTGGGACGGGGTGGTGAGAGAGAGATGGAGGGATGGAGGGATGGAGGGATGGTGGGAGGGATGGATGGATGGAGGGAGGGAGGGAGTGATGGATGGTGGGACGGGGTGGTGAGAGAGAGATGGAGGGATGGAGGGAGGGAGGGAGGATGGATGGTGGGACGGGGTGGTGAGAGAGAGATGGAGGGATGGAGGGATGGAGGGAGGGAGGGATGGATGGTGGGACGGGGTGGTGAGAGAGAGATGGAGGGATGGAGGGATGGAGGGAGGGAGGGATGGTGGGACGGGGTGGTGAGAGAGAGATGGAGGGATGGAGGGATGGATGGATGGTGGGACGGGTGGTAAGAGAGAGATGGAGGGATGGAGGATGGATGGATGGATGGATGGATGGATGGTGGGACGGGTGGTAAGAGAGAGATGGAGGGATGAAGGGAGGGAGGGAGGGATGGTGGGACGGGTGGTAAGAGAGAGATGGAGGGATGGAGGGATGGAAGGTGGAATGGCGTGGAGGGATAGAGGGAGGGAGGGAGGGAGGGAGGGAGGGAGGGAGGGAGGGAGGGATGGATGGACGGATGGATGGATGGAAGGAAGGTGGGAACCATAAGGCTGCTAAACAAGACTGCACATGATTGTACAGATGTCAGAGAATAGCAGCAGTGCAGTGAAGGTACGATCTGACAGCAACTGTATGAGGTATCTTCCACCCTGTAATGGAACCAAGAAGCAGAGCGTTTAAATATTTTATTCATACTACAACTTGGTTACTAGCAATCAGTATCGATTACATCACTCCAAGTATGTGTGTGTGTGTGTGTGTGTGTGTGTGTGTGTGTGTGTGTGTGTGTGTGTGTGTGTGTGTGTGTGGGTTACATTGCAGTGCGCCGTATTGCGGCCTGAAATGTTATGTTGTCGAAACTCACCACTGGTTAGGACGTTTCAGGAGGGTGGTCACCTGTGTTTGAAAGGCATGTTTATTGTCATGAATCTTGCCTTGGAGGCAGTACTGAGCGATTTCCGATAGATGGGCCAGCTGCGAAGTCAAAACTGTCTCTATTGTAAAAATCCATGAAACCATAAATGTGATTTTTGGTTTAAATTTAAGCATTAAAGCATTAGGGTTAGCTTTAAATCAGAACTAATGGCTTTGTGGTAGTGTCAGCTATAGACCAAAGTGCAGAGCTGACTCCAGAACAACATTCATGAAAAACAATGTGAACCTGTATTTGGGCGATCACAGGTTCTAGTCTTGTTGTGGGCTGGAGAGAGAGGAAGAGATTGTGTGGGTATCTTGATTTCCAGGAAGTGTAGTGGTTGTGTGGGTATCTTGATTCCCAGGCGGTGTAGTGATTGTGTGGGTATCTTGATTCCCAGGTGGTGTAGTGATTGTGTGGGTATCTTGATTCCCAGGTGGTGTAGTGATTGTGTGGGTATCTTGATTTCCAGGAAGTGTAGTCGTTGTGTGGGTATCTTGATTCCCAGGCGGTGTAGTGATTGTGTGGGTATCTTGATTCCCAGGCGATGTAGTGGTTGTGTGGGTATCTTGATTCCCAGGCGATGTAGTGGTTGTGTGGGTATCTTGATTCCCAGGAAGTGTAGTGGTTGTGTGGGTATCTTGATTCCCAGGTGGTGTAGTGATTGTGTGGGTATCTTGATTCCCAGGCGGTGTAGTGATTGTGTGGGTATCTTGATTCCCAGGCGATGTAGTGATTGTGTGGGTATCTTGATTCCCAGGTGGTGTAGTGATTGTGTGGGTATCTTGATTCCCAGGCGGTGTAGTGATTGTGTGGGTATCTTGATTCCCAGGCGGTGTAGTGATTGTGTGGGTATCTTGATTCCCAGGCGGTGTAGTGATTGTGTGGGTATCTTGATTCCCAGGCGGTGTAGTGATTGTGTGGGTATCTTGATTCCCAGGTGGTGTAGTGATTGTGTGGGTATCTTGATTTCCAGGCAGTGTAGTGATTGTGTGGGTATCTTGATTTCCAGGCAGTGTGGTGATTGTGTGGGTATCTTGATTCCCAGGCGGTGTAGTGATTGTGTGGGTATCTTGATTCCCAGGCGATGTAGTGGTTGTGTGGGTATCTTGATTCCCAGGAAGTGTAGTGGTTGTGTGGGTATCTTGATTCCCAGGCGGTGTAGTGATTGTGTGGGTATCTTGATTCCCAGGCGATGTAGTGATTGTGTGGGTATCTTGATTCCCAGGTGGTGTAGTGATTGTGTGGGTATCTTGACTCCCAGGCGGCGTAGTGATTGTGTGGGTATCTTGATTCCCAGGCGGTGTAGTGATTGTGTGGGTATCTTGATTCCCAGGCGGTGTAGTGATTGTGTGGGTATCTTGATTCCCAGGCGGTGTAGTGATTGTGTGGGTATCTTGATTCCCAGGTGGTGTAGTGATTGTGTGGGTATCTTGATTTCCAGGCAGTGTAGTGATTGTGTGGGTATCTTGATTTCCAGGCAGTGTGGTGATTGTGTGGGTATCTTGATTCCCAGGCGGTGTAGTGATTGTGTGGGTATCTTGATTCCCAGGCGGTGTAGTGATTGTGTGGGTATCTTGATTTCCAGGAAGTGTAGTGATTGTGTGGGTATCTTGATTCCCAGGCGGTGTAGTGATTGTGTGGGTATCTTGATTCCCAGGCGGTGTAGTGATTGTGTGGGTATCTTGATTCCCAGGCGGTGTAGTGATTGTGTGGGTATCTTGATTCCCAGGCGGTGTAGTGATTGTGTGGGTATCTTGATTCCCAGGTGGTGTAGTGATTGTGTGGGTATCTTGATTTCCAGGCAGTGTAGTGATTGTGTGGGTATCTTGATTTCCAGGCAGTGTGGTGATTGTGTGGGTATCTTGATTCCCAGGCGGTGTAGTGATTGTGTGGGTATCTTGATTCCCAGGCGATGTAGTGGTTGTGTGGGTATCTTGATTCCCAGGAAGTGTAGTGGTTGTGTGGGTATCTTGATTCCCAGGCGGTGTAGTGATTGTGTGGGTATCTTGATTCCCAGGCGATGTAGTGATTGTGTGGGTATCTTGATTCCCAGGTGGTGTAGTGATTGTGTGGGTATCTTGACTCCCAGGCGGCGTAGTGATTGTGTGGGTATCTTGATTCCCAGGCGGTGTAGTGATTGTGTGGGTATCTTGACTCCCAGGCGGCGTAGTGATTGTGTGGGTATCTTGATTCCCAGGTGGTGTAGTGATTGTGTGGGTATCTTGATTTCCAGGCAGTGTAGTGATTGTGTGGGTATCTTGATTTCCAGGCAGTGTGGTGATTGTGTGGGTATCTTGATTCCCAGGCGGTGTAGTGATTGTGTGGGTATCTTGATTCCCAGGCGATGTAGTGGTTGTGTGGGTATCTTGATTCCCAGGAAGTGTAGTGGTTGTGTGGGTATCTTGATTCCCAGGCGGTGTAGTGATTGTGTGGGTATCTTGATTCCCAGGCGATGTAGTGATTGTGTGGGTATCTTGATTCCCAGGTGGTGTAGTGATTGTGTGGGTATCTTGACTCCCAGGCGGCGTAGTGATTGTGTGGGTATCTTGATTCCCAGGCGGTGTAGTGATTGTGTGGGTATCTTGATTCCCAGGCGGTGTAGTGATTGTGTGGGTATCTTGATTCCCAGGCGGTGTAGTGATTGTGTGGGTATCTTGATTCCCAGGTGGTGTAGTGATTGTGTGGGTATCTTGATTTCCAGGCAGTGTAGTGATTGTGTGGGTATCTTGATTTCCAGGCAGTGTGGTGATTGTGTGGGTATCTTGATTCCCAGGCGGTGTAGTGATTGTGTGGGTATCTTGATTCCCAGGCGGTGTAGTGATTGTGTGGGTATCTTGATTTCCAGGAAGTGTAGTGATTGTGTGGGTATCTTGATTCCCAGGCGGTGTAGTGATTGTGTGGGTATCTTGATTCCCAGGCGATGTAGTGATTGTGTGGGTATCTTGATTCCCAGGCGATGTAGTGATTGTGTGGGTATCTTGATTCCCAGGCGGTGTAGTGATTGTGTGGGTATCTTGATTTCCAGGAAGTGTAGTGGTTGTGTGGGTATCTTGATTCCCAGGTGGTGTAGTGATTGTGTGGGTATCTTGATTCCCAGGCGGTGTAGTGATTGTGTGGGTAACTTGATTCCCAGGTGGTAAAGTGATTGTGTGGGTATCTTGATTCCCAGGTGGTGTAGTGATTGTGTGGGTAACTTGATTCCCAGGTGGTAAAGTGATTGTGTGGGTATCTTGATTCCCAGGTGGTGTAGTGATTGTGTGGGTATCTTGATTCCCAGGCGGTGTAGTGATTGTGTGGGTATCTTGATTCCCAGGCGGTGAAGTTATTGTGTGGGTATCTTGATTCCCAGGCGGTGTAGTGATTGTGTGGGTATCTTGATTACCAGGAAGTGTAGTGATTGTGTGGGTATCCTGATTCCCAGGTGGTGTAGTGATTGTGTGGGTATCTTGATTCCCAGGCGGTGTAGTGATTGTGTGGGTAACTTGATTCCCAGGTGGTGTAGTGATTGTGTGGGTAACTTGATTCCCAGGTGGTGTAATGATTGTGTGGGTATCTTGATTCCCAGGTGGTGTAGTGATTGTGTGGGTATCTTGATGTTATGTTACATGTTCTATGACCTCAACTCTATGCCTCTATACCCTGCATATCAAATGTAGCACACACACACACACACACACACACTAGTCTGCATATCAAACCAGCCTTGAATATTTGACGACCTGACTGTACTGACAACCTCCTCTAACTCATATATCATCGTTACACACCAATCGCCATCACTGCCGCAGTGTGTGTGTGTGTGTGTGTGTGTGTGTGTGTGTGTGTGTGTGTGTGTGTGTGTGTGTGTGTGCGTGTGTGTCCTTTGTCAAACCCTTAGGCTGGTAAGTCTCAGAGGCTTCGAACGTCATTATGTAACCAACACAAATACCTTCAGACCCAATCCTCTCTGTTATCACACACATAAACACAGAAACACACACACACACATAAACACACACACACAGTGAAACACACACACACAGAAGCACACACACGTACAGAGGGAGAGAGCCTTGAATCACTTCTTAACACTTTGGACTGTCAGCAATGATACATCTGTGTTAAGGTTGAGACAGCTGCCTGCTGCTCTGTAGTCTGGTAGAGAACTAGTTAACATGGAGGCCCTGATTCTGGACCAAAACAGTCAGCCAGAAACTCACAGGATCCTCAGGTCAAGCTTGTCTGTGAGATTGTTTGTGTGTGTGTGTGTGTTTGTGTGTGTGTGTGTGAGTGTGTGTGTGTTTATAATGTGTGTATGTATGAATGTGTGTATGTATGAATGTGTGTGTGTGTGTATAATGTGTTTGTAATGTGTGTGTGTCTGTGTGTAATATGTTTGTGTGTGTGTGTGTGTGTGTGTGTGTGTGTGTGTGTGTGTGTTTGTGTGTGTGTGTGTGTGTGTGTGTGTGTGTGTGTGTGTGTGTGTGTGTGTGTGTGTGTGTGTGTGTGTGTGTGTGTGTGTGTGAGAGAGAGTGTTATAGTAGCATCTCTATGCAGGTCACGCTTGTGTTCTGTTTATCTTTCAGACATCTAGTTAGGGTCAGTGTCCAGGGGAGGAGAAGGGAGGAGGGGGAGACAGGGGGTGGACCAATCACATCAGGGGACCAACACACATTAAAGACATGTTTATGATGCGTTTCCTTTACTAAGTGAACACTACTAAGTGAACACTACTATTGGGCCAGAGGTAAAACACATATTTAAAAAAGGCCTATAGTATGCAGGCCAGACACTCTAACAGACAAGAATCCTACAAGAACTTGTACTCATGTCTGTTCCGATTCATATCTGGAGTGGACTAGTTTATTGAAGGAGAGGAGGAGGAGGAGGGAGGGTGGGAGTGAGGGAGGAGAGGCAGAGAGGGGAGAGAGGGGAGGAGGAGGTAGGGAGGTAGGGAGGGAGGGAGGATGAGGAGCAGAGAGGGTAGAGAGGGGAGGAGGAGGTAGGGAGGGAGGATGAGGAGCAGAGAGGGGAGAGAGGGGAGGAGGAGGTAGGGAGGGAGGATGAGGAGCAGAGAGGGAAGAGAGGGGAGGAGGAGATAGGGAGGGAGGATGAGGAGCAGAGAGGGGAGAGGTGAAGCGGGAGGAGGAGGAGAAAGAGGAGGATAGAGAAGGGAGGACAAGAGGAGGAGGGGGAGGATGAAAAAAATAGGAGGAGGGGAGGAGGAGGTGCAGAGAGGGGAGGAGGAGAATGAGGGTTAGAGGGGATGAGTTGGAGGAGGAGGAGAATGAGGGTTAGAGAGGATGAGTTGGAGGAGGTGCAGAGAGAGGAGGAGGAGGATACGGAGTATTAGAATGAGGACTTGCATGATAAAAGCAGGGTTTTGATGCAGAGCGGTGAAGTGTGTGATGTTGCCAGGCTCTCTGTATGCGTGAACATGAGAAAAGGATATTGAAAAACAATACATAAATATTGTCCCTTGTCAGCAAGATTAGAAAGGCAATATCCAAACACGGCAGGGTCAGGAAAAGAACAGATATCTAAATGACTACAGCGGGAGAGATGGAGGGAGGGAGGGAGGGAGGGAGGGAGGGAGGGAGGGAGAGATGGAGGGAGGGGGGAGGGAGGGAGGGAGGGAGATGGTGGTAAGGGAGAGATGGAGGGAGGGAGGGAGATGGTGGTAAGGAAGAGATGGAGGGAGGGAGGGAGGGAGGGAGGGAGGGAGGGAGGGAGGGAGGGAGAGGAGATGGTGGTAAGGGAGGGAGGGAGGGAGGGAGGGAGGGAGGGAGGGAGGGAGGGAGGGAGGGAGGGAGGGAGGGAGGGAGGGAGGGAGGGAGGGAGGGAGGGAGGGAGGGAGGGAGGGAGGAGATTGTGGTAAGGGAGAGATGGAGGGAGGGAGGGAGGGAGGGAGGGAGGGAGGGAGGGAGATGATGGTAAGGGAGAGATGGAGGGAGGGAGGAGATGGTGGTAAGGGAGAGATGGAGGGAGGGAGGGAGGGAGGGAGGGAGGGAGAGGAGGGAGGGAGGGAGATGGTGGTAAGGGAGAGAGGGAGATGGTGGTAAGGGAGGGAGGGAGGGAGGGAGGGAGGGAGGGAGGGAGGGAGGGAGGGAGGGAGATGGTGGTAAGGGAGGGATGGTGGTAAGGGAGAGATGGAGGGAGGGAGGGAGGAGATGGTGGTAAGGGAGAGATGGAGGGAGGGAGGGAGGGAGGGAGGGAGGGAGGGAGGGAGGGAGGGAGGGAGGGAGGGAGGGAGAGGGAGGGAGGGAGATGGTGGTAAGGGAGAGATGGAGTTAGGGAGGGAGGGAGGGAGGGAGGGAGGGAGGGAGGGAGGGAGGGAGGGGAGGGAGGGAGGGAGATGGTGGTAAGGGAGAGAGGGAGATGGTGGTGAGGGAGGAGGGAGGGAGGGGGAGATGGTGGTAAGGGAGGGAGGGAGGGAGGGAGGGAGGGAGGGAGGGAGGGAGGGGAGGGGAGGGAGGGAGGGGGATGGTGGGAAGAGAGAAAGGGAAAGATTGACAGACAGAGGGGGGAAAGATGGATGGAAAGAGAGAGAGAGGAATGCACACAGAAAGAAACCCCACAGATCTGCACTGGTTGAAAATTAAGACTCCATATCTTGTCCCTCTAAAGTCTAAACCTAAATGAATCCCTCTGCTGTGGATGTGGAGCGGCTCTTTATCACACACACACACACACACGCACACGCACACACACACGCGCGCGCTTGCGCACGCACACGCACACGCACACACGCACACACACGCACACACACACACACTATATATTAGCAATGAAGGGAGGTCTGGCTCAAACTTACAACTTTCTACCAACAAAACTTTCACCAAGCAAAAGCTACTATATGAACACACCAGTGGCGGTTGGTGCTGTTTAAGATGAGGGAGGACGTTCATTATGAAATAAATGTTCATGAGCATAGACTTCTTTCTATTTCATCATAATGGATTTTACTTTTTAAAAATATATATATTTCACCTTTATTTAACCAGGCGATGTCACCTACAAAATAGCTTCCAATACTGGATGCAGTCTATCACAGTGCCATCCGTTTTGTTACCAAAGCCCTTTAAACCACCCACCACTGCGACCTGTATGTCTAGTCGGCTGGCCCTCGCTACATATTCGTCGCCAGACCCACTGGATCCAGGTCATCTATAAGTCTCTGCTAGGTGAAGCTCTGCCTTATCTCAGCTCACTGGTCACGATAACAACACCCACCCGTAGCAAGCGCTCCAGCAGGTATATCTCACTGATCATCCCCAAAGCCAACACCTGCTTTGGCCTCCTTTCCTTGCAGTTCTCTGCTGCCAGTGACTGGAACGAATTGCAAAAATCGCTGAAGTTGGAGACATACATTTCCCTCACTAACTTTAAACATCAGCTATCTGAGCAGCTAACCGATCGCTGCAGCTGTACACAGCTCATCTGTAAAACCGCAGCCAATCTACCTACATCATCCACATATTGTTTTTATTTACTTTGCTGCCATTTTGCCCACCAGTGTTTCTACTTGCACATCATCATCTGCTCATCCATCACTCCAGTGTTAATCTGCTAAATTGTAATTACTCCGCTACTATGGCCTATTTATTGCCTTACCTCCTCACGCTATTTACACACACTGTATATTGACTTTTATTTCATTTTGTGTTATTGACTGTATGTTTGTTTACTCCATGTGTAACTCTATGTTGTTGTTTGAGTCGCACTGCTTTGCTTTAGGTCACAGTTGTAATTGAGAACTTGTTCTAAACTAGCCTACCTAGTTGAATAAAGGTCAAATAAAACATAATAAATAATAAATAAAGCATGTGGATACCCAGTCATGTAGATACCCAGTCACATAGATACCCAGTCACATAGATACCCAGTCACATAGATACCCAGTCATGTAGATACCCAGTCACATAGATACCCAGTCACATAGATACCCAGTCACATAGATACCCAGTCACATAGATACCCAGTCACATAGATACCCAGTCACATAGATACCCAGTCACATAGATACCCAGTCATGTAGATACCCAGTCACATAGATACCCAGTCACATAGATACCCAGTCACATAGATACCCAGTCACATAGATACCCAGTCACATGGATACCCAGTCACATAGATACCCAGTCACATAGATACCCAGTCACATAGATACCCAGTCATGTAGATACCCAGTCACATAGATACCCAGTCACATAGATACCCAGTCACATAGATACCCAGTCATGTAGATACCCAGTCACATAGATACCCAGTCACATAGATACCCAGTCACATAGATACCCAGTCACATAGATACCCAGTCACATAGATACCCAGTCATGTAGATACCCAGTCATGTAGATACCCAGTCACATAGATACCCAGTCATGTAGATACCCAGTCATGTAGGTAGCCAGCCAGTAGATACCCAGTCACATAGATACCCAGTCACATAGATACCCAGTCACATAGATACCCAGTCATGTAGATACCCAGTCATGTATATACCCAGTCACATAGATACCCAGTCACATAGTCACATAGATACCCAGTCACATAGATACCCAGTCACATAGATACCCAGTCACATAGATACCCAGTCACATAGATACCCAGTCACATAGATACCCAGTCACATAGATACCCAGTCACATAGATACCCAGTCACATATATACCCAGTCATGTAGATACCCAGTCACGTAGATACCCAGTCACATAGATACCCAGTCACATAGATACCCAGTCACATAGATACCCAGTCACATGGATACCCAGTCACATAGATACCCAGTCACATAGATACCCAGTCACATAGATACCCAGTCATGTAGATACCCAGTCACATAGATACCCAGTCACATAGATACCCAGTCACATAGATACCCAGTCATGTAGATACCCAGTCACATAGATACCCAGTCACATAGATACCCAGTCACATAGATACCCAGTCACATAGATACCCAGTCACATAGATACCGAGTCACATAGATACCCAGTCACATAGATACCCAGTCACATAGATACCCAGTCATGTAGATACCCAGTCATGTAGATACCCAGTCACATAGATACCCAGTCATGTAGATACCCAGTCATGTAGGTAGCCAGCCAGTAGATACCCAGTCACATAGATACCCAGTCACATAGATACCCAGTCACATAGATACCCAGTCATGTAGATACCCAGTCATGTATATACCCAGTCACATAGATACCCAGTCACATAGATACCCAGTCACATAGATACCCAGTCATGTATATACCCAGTCACATAGATACCCAGTCACATAGATACCCAGTCACATAGATACCCAGTCATGTGGATACCCAGTCACATAGATACCCAGTCACATAGATACCCAGTCACATAGATACCCAGTCACATAGATACCCAGTCATGTAGATACCCAGTCATGTAGATACCCAGTCACATAGATACCCAGTCACATAGATACCCAGTCACATAGATACCCAGTCACATAGATACCCAGTCATGTAGATACCCAGTCACATAGATACCCAGTCATGTAGATACCCAGTCATGTAGGTAGCCAGCCAGTAGATACCCAGTCACATAGATACCCAGTCACATAGATACCCAGTCACATAGATACCCAGTCATGTATATACCCAGTCACATAGATACCCAGTCACATAGATACCCAGTCACATAGATACCCAGTCACATAGATACCCAGTCATGTGGATACCCAGTCATGTATATACCCAGTCACATAGATACCCAGTCACATAGATACCCAGTCACATAGATACCCAGTCACATAGATACCCAGTCATGTGGATACCCAGTCATGTAGATACCCAGTCATATAGATACCCAGTCACATAGATACCCAGTCATGTAGATACCCAGTCACATAGATACCCAGTCACATAGATACCCAGTCATGTGGATACCCAGTCATGTAGGTAGCCAGCCAGTAGATACCCAGTCATGTAGATACCCAGTCATGTAGGTACCCAGTCATGTAGATACCCAGTCATGTAGATACCCAGTCATGTAGATACCCAGTCATGTAGATACCCAGTCATGTAGGTAGCCAGCCAGTAGATACCCAGTCATGTAGATACCCAGTCATATAGGTACCCAGTCATGTAGATAACCAGTCATGTAGATACCCAGTCATGTAGATACCCAGTCATGTAGATACCCAGTCATGTAGATACCCAGTCATGTCGATACCCAGTCATGTAGATACCCAGTCACGTAGATACCCAGTCATGTAGATACCCAGTCATGTCGATACCCAGTCATGTAGATACCCAGTCACGTAGATACCCAGTCATGTAGATACCCAGTCATGTAGATACCCAGTCACGTAGATACCCAGTCATGTAGATACCCAGTCATGTAGATACCCAGTCACGTAGATACCCAGTCATGTAGATACCCAGTCATGTAGATACCCAGTCATGTAGATACCCAGTCACGTCGATACCCAGTCATGTAGATATCCAGTCATGTAGATAACCAGTCATGTAGATACCCAGTCATGTGGATACCCAGTCATGTAGATACCCAGTCATGTATATACCCAGTCATGTGGATACCCAGCCATGTAGATACCCAGTCATGTGGATACCCAGCCATGTAGATACCCAGTCATGTGGATACCCAGTCATGTGGATACCCAGTCATGTAGATACCCAGTCATGTAGATACCCAGTCATGTAGATACCCAGTCACATAGATACCCAGTCATGTAGATACCCAGTCACATAGATACTCAGTCATTTAGATACCCAGTCATGTAGATACCCAGTCATGTAGATACCCAGTCATGTAGGTAGCCAGTCATGTAGATACCCAGTCATGTCGATACCCAGTAATGTAGATACCCAGTCATGTAGATACCCAGTCACGTAGATACCCAGTCACGTAGATACCCAGTCATGTAGATACCCAGTCACATAGATACTCAGTCATTTAGATACCCAGTCATGTAGATACCCAGTCATGTAGATACCCAGTCATGTAGGTAGCCAGTCATGTAGATACCCAGTCATGTCGATACCCAGTAATGTAGATACCCAGTCATGTAGATACCCAGTCACGTAGATACCCAGTCACGTAGATACCCAGTCATGTAGATACCCAGTCATGTAGATACCCAGTCATTTAGATACCCAGTCATGTAGATACCCAGTCATGTAGATACCCAGTCATGTCGATACCCAGTCATGTAGATACCCAGTCATGTAGATATCCAGTCATGTAGATACCCAGTCATGTAGATACCCAGTCATGTGGATACCCGGTCATGTGGATACCCAGTCATGTAGATACCCAGTCATTTAGATACCCAGTCATGTAGATACCCAGTCATGTCGATACCCAGTCATGTAGATACCCAGTCACGTAGATACCCAGTCATGTAGATACCCAGTCATGTAGATACCCAGTCATGTAGATACCCAGTCACATAGATACCCAGTCATGTAGACACCCAGTCATGTAGATACTCAGTCATGTAGATACCCAGTCACATATATACTCAGTCATTTAGATACCCAGTCATGTAGATACCCAGTCATTTAGATACCCAGTCATGTAGGTAGCCAGTCATGTAGATACCCAGTCATGTCGATACCCAGTAATGTAGATACCCAGTCATGTAGATACCCAGTCACGTAGATACCCAGTCACGTAGATACCCAGTCACGTAGATACCCAGTCATGTAGATACCTAGTCATGTAGATACCCAGTCATTTAGATACCCAGTCATGTAGATACCCAGTCATGTCGATACCCAGTCATGTAGATACCCAGTCATGTAGATATCCAGTCATGTAGATACCCAGTCATGTAGATACCCAGTCATGTGGATACCCGGTCATGTGGATACCCAGTCATGTAGATACCCAGTCATTTAGATACCCAGTCATGTAGATACCCAGTCATGTAGATACCCAGTCATGTAGGTAGCCAGCCAGTAGATACCCAGTCATGTAGATACCCAGTCATGTAGATACCCAGTCACATAGATACCCAGTCATGTAGATACCCAGTCATGTAGATACCCAGTCATGTAAATACCCAGTCATGTAGGTACCCAGTCATGTAGATAACCAGTCATGTAGATACCCAGTCATGTAGATACCCAGTCATGTAGATACCCAGTCACGTAGATACCCAGTCACGTAGATACCCAGTCATGTAGATACCCAGTCATGTAGATACCCAGTCATGTAGATACCCAGTCATGTAGATACCCAGTCACATAGATACCCAGTCATGTATATACCCAGTCACATAGATACCCAGTCATGTAGATACCCAGTCATGTAGATACCCAGTCATGTAGATACCCAGTCATGTAGATACCCAGTCACGTAGATACCCAGTCACGTAGATACCCAGTCATGTAGATACCCAGTCATGTAGATACCCAGTCACATAGATACCCAGTCATGTAGATACCCAGTCATGTAGGTAGCCAGCCAGTAGATACCCAGTCACATAGATACCCAGTCACATAGATACCCAGTCACATAGATACCCAGTCATGTAGATACCCAGTCATGTATATACCCAGTCACATAGATACCCAGTCACATAGATACCCAGTCACATAGATACCCAGTCATGTATATACCCAGTCACATAGATACCCAGTCACATAGATACCCAGTCACATTGATACCCAGTCACATAGATACCCAGTCATGTGGATACCCAGTCACATAGATACCCAGTCACATAGATACCCAGTCACATAGATACCCAGTCACATAGATACCCAGTCATGTAGATACCCAGTCATGTAGATACCCAGTCACATAGATACCCAGTCACATAGATACCCAGTCACATAGATACCCAGTCACATAGATACCCAGTCACATAGATACCCAGTCACATAGATACCCAGTCATGTAGATACCCAGTCATGTAGATACCCAGTCACGTAGATACCCAGTCATGTAGATACCCAGTCATGTAGATACCCAGTCACGTAGATACCCAGTCATGTAGATACCCAGTCATGTAGATACCCAGTCATGTAGATACCGAGTCATGTAGATACCCAGTCACATAGATAACCAGTCATGTATATACCCAGTCACATAGATACCCAGTCATGTAGATACCCAGTCAAATAGATACCCAGTCATGTAGATACCCAGTCATGTAGATACCCAGTCATGTAGATACCCAGTCACGTAGATACCCAGTCACGTAGATACCCAGTCATGTAGATACCCAGTCATGTAGATACCCAGTCACATAGATACCCAGTCATGTAGATACCCAGTCATGTAGGTAGCCAGCCAGTAGATACCCAGTCACATAGATACCCAGTCACATAGATACCCAGTCACATAGATACCCAGTCATGTAGATACCCAGTCATGTATATACCCAGTCACATAGATACCCAGTCACATAGATACCCAGTCACATAGATACCCAGTCACATAGATACCCAGTCATGTATATACCCAGTCACATAGATACCCAGTCACATAGATACCCAGTCACATAGATACCCAGTCACATAGATACCCAGTCATGTGGATACCCAGTCACATAGATACCCAGTCACATAGATACCCAGTCACATAGATACCCAGTCACATAGATACCCAGTCATGTAGATACCCAGTCACATAGATACCCAGTCACATAGATACCCAGTCACATATATACCCAGTCATGTAGATACCCAGTCACGTAGATACCCAGTCATGTAGATATCCAGTCATGTAGATAACCAGTCATGTAGATACCCAGTCATGTGGATACCCAGTCATGTAGATACCCAGTCATTTATATACCCAGTCATGTGGATACCCAGCCATGTAGATACCCAGTCATGTGGATACCCAGCCATGTAGATACCCAGTCATGTGGATACCCAGTCATGTGGATACCCAGTCATGTAGATACCCAGTCATGTAGATACCCAGTCATGTAGATACCCAGTCACATAGATACCCAGTCATGTAGACACCCAGTCATGTAGATACTCAGTCATGTAGATACCCAGTCACATAGATACTCAGTCATTTAGATACCCAGTCATGTAGATACCCAGTCATGTAGATACCCAGTCATGTAGGTAGCCAGTCATGTAGATACCCAGTCATGTCGATACCCAGTAATGTAGATACCCAGTCATGTAGATACCCAGTCACGTAGATACCCAGTCACGTAGATACCCAGTCATGTAGATACCCAGTCATGTAGATACCCAGTCATTTAGATACCCAGTCATGTAGATACCCAGTCATGTAGATACCCAGTCATGTCGATACCCAGTCATGTAGATACCCAGTCATGTAGATATCCAGTCATGTAGATACCCAGTCATGTAGATACCCAGTCATGTGGATACCCGGTCATGTGGATACCCAGTCATGTAGATACCCAGTCATTTAGATACCCAGTCATGTAGATACCCAGTCATGTCGATACCCAGTCATGTAGATACCCAGTCACGTAGATACCCAGTCATGTAGATACCCAGTCATGTAGATACCCAGTCATGTAGATACCCAGTCACATAGATACCCAGTCATGTAGACACCCAGTCATGTAGATACTCAGTCATGTAGATACCCAGTCACATATATACTCAGTCATTTAGATACCCAGTCATGTAGATACCCAGTCATTTAGATACCCAGTCATGTAGGTAGCCAGTCATGTAGATACCCAGTCATGTCGATACCCAGTAATGTAGATACCCAGTCATGTAGATACCCAGTCACGTAGATACCCAGTCACGTAGATACCCAGTCACGTAGATACCCAGTCATGTAGATACCTAGTCATGTAGATACCCAGTCATTTAGATACCCAGTCATGTAGATACCCAGTCATGTCGATACCCAGTCATGTAGATACCCAGTCATGTAGATATCCAGTCATGTAGATACCCAGTCATGTAGATACCCAGTCATGTGGATACCCGGTCATGTGGATACCCAGTCATGTAGATACCCAGTCATTTAGATACCCAGTCATGTAGATACCCAGTCATGTAGATACCCAGTCATGTAGGTAGCCAGCCAGTAGATACCCAGTCATGTAGATACCCAGTCATGTAGATACCCAGTCACATAGATACCCAGTCATGTAGATACCCAGTCATGTAGATACCCAGTCATGTAAATACCCAGTCATGTAGGTACCCAGTCATGTAGATAACCAGTCATGTAGATACCCAGTCATGTAGATACCCAGTCATGTAGATACCCAGTCACGTAGATACCCAGTCACGTAGATACCCAGTCATGTAGATACCCAGTCATGTAGATACCCAGTCATGTAGATACCCAGTCATGTAGATACCCAGTCACATAGATACCCAGTCATGTATATACCCAGTCACATAGATACCCAGTCATGTAGATACCCAGTCATGTATATACCCAGTCACATAGATACCCAGTCACATAGATACCCAGTCACATAGATACCCAGTCATGTAGATACCCAGTCATGTAGATACCCAGTCACGTAGATACCCAGTCATGTAGATACCCAGTCATGTAGATACCCAGTCACGTAGATACCCAGTCATGTAGATACCCAGTCATGTAGATACCCAGTCATGTAGATACCCAGTCATGTAGATACCCAGTCACATAGATAACCAGTCATGTATATACCCAGTCACATAGATACCCAGTCATGTAGATACCCAGTCAAATAGATACCCAGTCATGTAGATACCCAGTCATGTAGATACCCAGTCATGTAGATACCCAGTCACGTAGATACCCAGTCACGTAGATACCCAGTCATGTAGATACCCAGTCATGTAGATACCCAGTCACATAGATACCCAGTCATGTAGATACCCAGTCATGTAGGTAGCCAGCCAGTAGATACCCAGTCACATAGATACCCAGTCACATAGATACCCAGTCACATAGATACCCAGTCATGTAGATACCCAGTCATGTATATACCCAGTCACATAGATACCCAGTCACATAGATACCCAGTCACATAGATACCCAGTCACATAGATACCCAGTCATGTATATACCCAGTCACATAGATACCCAGTCACATAGATACCCAGTCACATAGATACCCAGTCACATAGATACCCAGTCATGTGGATACCCAGTCACATAGATACCCAGTCACATAGATACCCAGTCACATAGATACCCAGTCACATAGATACCCAGTCATGTAGATACCCAGTCATGTAGATACCCAGTCACATAGATACCCAGTCACATAGATACCCAGTCACATAGATACCCAGTCACATAGATACCCAGTCATGTAGATACCCAGTCATGTAGATACCCAGTCACGTAGATACCCAGTCATGTAGATACCCAGTCATGTAGATACCCAGTCACGTAGATACCCAGTCATGTAGATACCCAGTCATGTAGATACCCAGTCACGTAGATACCCAGTCATGTAGATACCCAGTCATGTAGATACCCAGTCATGTAGATACCCAGTCATGTAGATACCCAGTCATGTAGATACCCAGTCATGTAGATACCCAGTCACGTAGATACCCAGTCACGTAGATACCCAGTCACGTAGATACCCAGTCATGTAGATACCTAGTCATGTAGATACCCAGTCATTTAGATACCCAGTCATGTAGATACCCAGTCATGTCGATACCCAGTCATGTAGATACCCAGTCATGTAGATATCCAGTCATGTAGATACCCAGTCATGTAGATACCCAGTCATGTGGATACCCGGTCATGTGGATACCCAGTCATGTAGATACCCAGTCATTTAGATACCCAGTCATGTAGATACCCAGTCATGTAGATACCCAGTCATGTAGGTAGCCAGCCAGTAGATACCCAGTCATGTAGATACCCAGTCATGTAGATACCCAGTCACATAGATACCCAGTCATGTAGATACCCAGTCATGTAGATACCCAGTCATGTAAATACCCAGTCATGTAGGTACCCAGTCATGTAGATAACCAGTCATGTAGATACCCAGTCATGTAGATACCCAGTCATGTAGATACCCAGTCATGTCGATACCCAGTCATGTAGATACCCAGTCACGTAGATACCCAGTCATGTAGATACCCAGTCATGTAGATACCCAGTCATGTAGATACCCAGTCATGTAGATACCCAGTCACATAGATACCCAGTCATGTATATACCCAGTCACATAGATACCCAGTCATGTAGATACCCAGTCAAATAGATACCCAGTCATGTAGATACCCAGTCATGTAGATACCCAGTCATGTAGATACCCAGTCACGTAGATACCCAGTCACGTAGATACCCAGTCATGTAGATACCCAGTCATGTAGATACCCAGTCACATAGATACCCAGTCATGTAGATACCCAGTCATGTAGGTAGCCAGCCAGTAGATACCCAGTCACATAGATACCCAGTCACATAGATACCTAGTCACATAGATACCCAGTCATGTAGATACCCAGTCATGTATATACCCAGTCACATAGATACCCAGTCACATAGATACCCAGTCACATAGATACCCAGTCATGTATATACCCAGTCACATAGATACCCAGTCACATAGATACCCAGTCACATAGATACCCAGTCACATAGATACCCAGTCATGTGGATACCCAGTCACATAGATACCCAGTCACATAGATACCCAGTCACATAGATACCCAGTCACATAGATACCCAGTCATGTAGATACCCAGTCATGTAGATACCCAGTCACATAGATACCCAGTCACATAGATACCCAGTCATGTAGATACCCAGTCATGTAGATACCCAGTCACATAGATACCCAGTCACATAGATACCCAGTCACATAGATACCCAGTCACATAGATACCCAGTCACATAGATACCCAGTCATGTAGATACCCAGTCATGTAGATACCCAGTCACGTAGATACCCAGTCATGTAGATACCCAGTCATGTAGATACCCAGTCATTTAGATACCCAGTCATGTAGATACCCAGTCATGTAGATACCCAGTCATGTAGGTAGCCAGCCAGTAGATACCCAGTCATGTAGATACCCAGTCATGTAGATACCCAGTCACATAGATACCCAGTCATGTAGATACCCAGTCATGTAGATACCCAGTCATGTAAATACCCAGTCATGTAGGTACCCAGTCATGTAGATAACCAGTCATGTAGATACCCAGTCATGTAGATACCCAGTCATGTAGATACCCAGTCATGTCGATACCCAGTCATGTAGATACCCAGTCACGTAGATACCCAGTCATGTAGATACCCAGTCATGTAGATACCCAGTCATGTAGATACCCAGTCATGTAGATACCCAGTCACATAGATACCCAGTCATGTATATACCCAGTCACATAGATACCCAGTCATGTAGATACCCAGTCAAATAGATACCCAGTCATGTAGATACCCAGTCATGTAGATACCCAGTCATGTAGATACCCAGTCACGTAGATACCCAGTCACGTAGATACCCAGTCATGTAGATACCCAGTCATGTAGATACCCAGTCACATAGATACCCAGTCATGTAGATACCCAGTCATGTAGGTAGCCAGCCAGTAGATACCCAGTCACATAGATACCCAGTCACATAGATACCTAGTCACATAGATACCCAGTCATGTAGATACCCAGTCATGTATATACCCAGTCACATAGATACCCAGTCACATAGATACCCAGTCACATAGATACCCAGTCATGTATATACCCAGTCACATAGATACCCAGTCACATAGATACCCAGTCACATAGATACCCAGTCACATAGATACCCAGTCATGTGGATACCCAGTCACATAGATACCCAGTCACATAGATACCCAGTCACATAGATACCCAGTCACATAGATACCCAGTCATGTAGATACCCAGTCATGTAGATACCCAGTCACATAGATACCCAGTCACATAGATACCCAGTCATGTAGATACCCAGTCATGTAGATACCCAGTCACATAGATACCCAGTCACATAGATACCCAGTCACATAGATACCCAGTCACATAGATACCCAGTCACATAGATACCCAGTCATGTAGATACCCAGTCACATAGATACCCAGTCACGTAGATACCCAGTCATGTAGATACCCAGTCATGTAGATACCCAGTCACGTAGATACCCAGTCATGTAGATACCCAGTCATGTAGATACCCAGTCACGTAGATACCCAGTCATGTAGATACCCAGTCATGTAGATACCCAGTCATGTAGATACCCAGTCATGTAGATACCCAGTCATGTAGATACCCAGTCACATAGATACCCAGTCATGTATATACCCAGTCACATAGATACCCAGTCATGTAGATACCCAGTCAAATAGATACCCAGTCATGTAGATACCCAGTCATGTAGATACCCAGTCATGTAGATACCCAGTCACGTAGATACCCAGTCACGTAGATACCCAGTCATGTAGATACCCAGTCATGTAGATACCCAGTCACATAGATACCCAGTCATGTAGATACCCAGTCATGTAGGTAGCCAGCCAGTAGATACCCAGTCACATAGATACCCAGTCACATAGATACCCAGTCACATAGATACCCAGTCATGTAGATACCCAGTCATGTATATACCCAGTCACATAGATACCCAGTCACATAGATACCCAGTCACATAGATACCCAGTCACATAGATACCCAGTCATGTATATACCCAGTCACATAGATACCCAGTCACATAGATACCCAGTCACATAGATACCCAGTCACATAGATACCCAGTCATGTGGATACCCAGTCACATAGATACCCAGTCACATAGATACCCAGTCACATAGATACCCAGTCACATAGATACCCAGTCATGTAGATACCCAGTCATGTAGATACCCAGTCACATAGATACCCAGTCACATAGATACCCAGTCACATAGATACCCAGTCACATAGATACCCAGTCACATAGATACCCAGTCATGTAGATACCCAGTCATGTAGATACCCAGTCACGTAGATACCCAGTCATGTAGATACCCAGTCATGTAGATACCCAGTCACGTAGATACCCAGTCATGTAGATACCCAGTCATGTAGATACCCAGTCACGTAGATACCCAGTCATGTAGATACCCAGTCATGTAGATACCCAGTCATGTAGATACCCAGTCATGTCGATACCCAGTCATGTAGATACCCAGTCATGTAGATACCCAGTCATGTAGATACCCAGTCATGTGGATACCCGGTCATGTGGATACCCAGTCATGTAGATACCCAGTCATTTAGATACCCAGTCATGTAGATACCCAGTCATGTAGATACCCAGTCATGTAGGTAGCCAGCCAGTAGATACCCAGTCATGTAGATACCCAGTCATGTAGATACCCAGTCACATAGATACCCAGTCATGTAGATACCCAGTCATGTAGATACCCAGTCATGTAAATACCCAGTCATGTAGGTACCCAGTCATGTAGATAACCAGTCATGTAGATACCAGTCATGTAGATACCCAGTCATGTAGATACCCAGTCATGTAGATACCCAGTCATGTCGATACCCAGTCATGTAGATACCCAGTCACGTAGATACCCAGTCATGTAGATACCCAGTCATGTAGATACCCAGTCATGTATCATGTAGATACCCAGTCATGTAGATACCCAGTCACATAGATACCCAGTCATGTATATACCCAGTCACATAGATACCCAGTCATGTAGATACCCAGTCAAATAGATACCCAGTCATGTAGATACCCAGTCATGTAGATACCCAGTCATGTAGATACCCAGTCACGTAGATACCCAGTCACGTAGATACCCAGTCATGTAGATACCCAGTCATGTAGATACCCAGTCACATAGATACCCAGTCATGTAGATACCCAGTCATGTAGGTAGCCAGCCAGTAGATACCCAGTCACATAGATACCCAGTCACATAGATACCTAGTCACATAGATACCCAGTCATGTAGATACCCAGTCATGTATATACCCAGTCACATAGATACCCAGTCACATAGATACCCAATCACATAGATACCCAGTCACATAGATACCCAGTCACATAGATACCCAGTCACATAGATACCCAGTCATGTAGATACCCAGTCATGTAGATACCCAGTCACGTAGATACCCAGTCATGTAGATACCCAGTCATGTAGATACCCAGTCACGTAGATACCCAGTCATGTAGATACCCAGTCATGTAGATACCCAGTCACGTAGATACCCAGTCATGTAGATACCCAGTCATATAGATACGCAGTCATGTAGATACCCAGTCATGTAGATACCCAGTCACATAGATACCCAGTCATGTATATACCCAGTCACATAGATACCCAGTCATGTAGATACCCAGTCAAATAGATACCCAGTCATGTAGATACCCAGTCATGTAGATACCCAGTCATGTAGATACCCAGTCACGTAGATACCCAGTCACGTAGATACCCAGTCATGTAGATACCCAGTCATGTAGATACCCAGTCACATAGATACCCAGTCATGTAGATACCCAGTCATGTAGGTAGCCAGCCAGTAGATACCCAGTCACATAGATACCCAGTCACATAGATACCCAGTCACATAGATACCCAGTCATGTAGATACCCAGTCATGTATATACCCAGTCACATAGATACCCAGTCACATAGATACCCAGTCACATAGATACCCAGTCACATAGATACCCAGTCATGTATATACCCAGTCACATAGATACCCAGTCACATAGATACCCAGTCACATAGATACACAGTCACATAGATACCCAGTCATGTGGATACCCAGTCACATAGATACCCAGTCACATAGATACCCAGTCACATAGATACCCAGTCACATAGATACCCAGTCATGTAGATACCCAGTCATGTAGATACCCAGTCACATAGATACCCAGTCACATAGATACCCAGTCACATAGATACCCAGTCACATAGATACCCAGTCACATAGATACCCAGTCACATAGATACCCAGTCATGTAGATACCCAGTCATGTAGATACCCAGTCACGTAGATACCCAGTCATGTAGATACCCAGTCATGTAGATACCCAGTCACGTAGATACCCAGTCATGTAGATACCCAGTCATGTAGATACCCAGTCACGTAGATACCCAGTCATGTAGATACCCAGTCATGTAGATACCCAGTCATGTAGATACCCAGTCATGTCGATACCAGTCATGTAGATACCCAGTCATGTCGATACCCAGTCATGTAGATACCCAGTCATGTAGATACCCAGTCATGTAGATACCCAGTCACGTAGATACCCAGTCATGTAGATACCCAGTCATGTAGATACCCAGTCACGTAGATACCCAGTCATGTAGATACCCAGTCATGTAGATACCCAGTCATGTCGATACCCAGTCATGTAGATACCCAGTCACGTAGATACCCAGTCATGTAGATACCCAGTCATGTAGATACCCAGTCATGTAGATACCCAGTCATGTCGATACCCAGTCATGTAGATACCCAGTCATGTCGATACCCAGTCATGTAGATACCCAGTCATGTAGATACCCAGTCATGTAGATACCCAGTCACGTAGATACCCAGTCATGTAGATACCCAGTCATGTAGATACCCAGTCACGTAGATACCCAGTCATGTAGATACCCAGTCATGTAGATACCCAGTCATGTCGATACCCAGTCATGTAGATACCCAGTCACGTAGATACCCAGTCATGTAGATACCCAGTCATGTAGATACCCAGTCATGTAGATACCCAGTCACGTAGATACCCAGTCATGTAGATACCCAGTCATGTAGATACCCAGTCATGTAGATACCCAGTCATGTCGATACCCAGTCATGTAGATACCCAGTCATGTAGATATCCAGTCATGTAGATAACCAGTCATGTAGATACCCAGTCATGTGGATACCCAGTCATGTAGATACCCAGTCATGTATATACCCAGTCATGTGGATACCCAGCCATGTAGATACCCAGTCATGTGGATACCCAGCCATGTAGATGCCCAGTCATGTGGATACCCAGTCATGTGGATACCCAGTCATGTAGATACCCAGTCACATAGATACTCAGTCATTTAGATACCCAGTCATGTAGATACCCAGTCATTTAGATACCCAGTCATGTAGGTAGCCAGTCATGTAGATACCCAGTCATGTCGATACCCAGTCATGTAGATACCCAGTCATGTAGATACCCAGTCACGTAGATACCCAGTCACGTAGATACCCAGTCATGTAGATACCCAGTCATGTAGATACCCAGTCATTTAGATACCCAGTCATGTAGATACCCAGTCATGTAGATACCCAGTCATGTCGATACCCAGTCATGTAGATACCCAGTCATGTAGATACCCAGTCACATAGATACCCAGTCATGTAGACACCCAGTCATGTAGATACTCAGTCATGTAGATACCCAGTCACATAGATACTCAGTCATTTAGATACCCAGTCATGTAGATACCCAGTCATTTAGATACCCAGTCATGTAGGTAGCCAGTCATGTAGATACCCAGTCATGTCGATACCCAGTAATGTAGATACCCAGTCATGTAGATACCCAGTCATGTAGATACCCAGTCACGTAGATACCCAGTCACGTAGATACCCAGTCATGTAGATACCTAGTCATGTAGATACCCAGTCATTTAGATACCCAGTCATGTAGATACCCAGTCATGTCGATACCCAGTCATGTAGATACCCAGTCATGTAGATATCCAGTCATGTAGATACCCAGTCATGTAGATACCCAGTCATGTGGATACCCGGTCATGTGGATACCCAGTCATGTAGATACCCAGTCATTTAGATACCCAGTCATGTAGATACCCAGTCATGTACATACCCAGTCATGTAGGTAGCCAGCCAGTAGATACCCAGTCATGTAGATACCCAGTCATGTAGATACCCAGTCACATAGATACCCAGTCATGTAGATACCCAGTCATGTAGATACCCAGTCATGTAAATACCCAGTCATGTAGGTACCCAGTCATGTAGATAACCAGTCATGTAGATACCCAGTCATGTAGATACCCAGTCATGTAGATACCCAGTCATGTAGATACCCAGTCATGTCGATACCCAGTCATGTAGATACCCAGTCACGTAGATACCCAGTCATGTAGATACCCAGTCATGTAGATACCCAGTCATGTAGATACCCAGTCATGTAGATACCCAGTCACATAGATACCCAGTCACGTATATACCCAGTCACATAGATACCCAGTCATGTAGATACCCAGTCAAATAGATACCCAGTCATGTAGATACCCATTCATGTAGATACCCAGTCATGTAGATACCCAGTCACGTAGATACCCAGTCACGTAGATACCCAGTCATGTAGATACCCAGTCACATAGATACCCAGTCATGTAGATACCCAGTCATGTAGGTAGCCAGCCAGTAGATACCCAGTCACATAGATACCCAGTCACATAGATACCCAGTCACATAGATACCCAGTCATGTAGATACCCAGTCATGTATATACCCAGTCACATAGATACCCAGTCACATAGATACCCAGTCACATAGATACCCAGTCACATAGATACCCAGTCATGTATATACCCAGTCACATAGATACCCAGTCACATAGATACCCAGTCACATAGATACCCAGTCACATAGATACCCAGTCATGTGGATACCCAGTCACATAGATACCCAGTCACATAGATACCCAGTCACATAGATACCCAGTCACATAGATACCCAGTCATGTAGATACCCAGTCATGTAGATACCCAGTCACATAGATACCCAGTCACATAGATACCCAGTCACATAGATACCCAGTCACATAGATACCCAGTCACATAGATACCCAGTCATGTAGATACCCAGTCATGTAGATACCCAGTCACGTAGATACCCAGTCATGTAGATACCCAGTCATGTAGATACCCAGTCACGTAGATACCCAGTCATGTAGATACCCAGTCATGTAGATACCCAGTCACGTAGATACCCAGTCATGTAGATACCCAGTCATGTAGATACCCAGTCATGTCGATACCCAGTCATGTAGATACCCAGTCATGTAGATATCCAGTCATGTAGATAACCAGTCATGTAGATACCCAGTCATGTGGATACCCAGTCATGTAGATACCCAGTCATGTATATACCCAGTCATGTGGATACCCAGCCATGTAGATACCCAGTCATGTGGATACCCAGCCATGTAGATACCCAGTCATGTACATACCCAGTCATGTAGGTAGCCAGCCAGTAGATACCCAGTCATGTAGATACCCAGTCATGTAGATACCCAGTCACATAGATACCCAGTCATGTAGATACCCAGTCATGTAGATACCCAGTCATGTAAATACCCAGTCATGTAGGTACCCAGTCATGTAGATAACCAGTCATGTAGATACCCAGTCATGTAGATACCCAGTCATGTAGATACCCAGTCATGTAGATACCCAGTCATGTCGATACCCAGTCATGTAGATACCCAGTCACGTAGATACCCAGTCATGTAGATACCCAGTCATGTAGATACCCAGTCATGTAGATACCCAGTCATGTAGATACCCAGTCACATAGATACCCAGTCACGTATATACCCAGTCACATAGATACCCAGTCATGTAGATACCCAGTCAAATAGATACCCAGTCATGTAGATACCCAGTCATGTAGATACCCAGTCATGTAGATACCCAGTCACGTAGATACCCAGTCACGTAGATACCCAGTCATGTAGATACCCAGTCATGTAGATACCCAGTCACATAGATACCCAGTCATGTAGATACCCAGTCATGTAGGTAGCCAGCCAGTAGATACCCAGTCACATAGATACCCAGTCACATAGATACCCAGTCACATAGATACCCAGTCATGTAGATACCCAGTCATGTATATACCCAGTCACATAGATACCCAGTCACATAGATACCCAGTCACATAGATACCCAGTCACATAGATACCCAGTCATGTATATACCCAGTCACATAGATACCCAGTCACATAGATACCCAGTCACATAGATACCCAGTCACATAGATACCCAGTCATGTGGATACCCAGTCACATAGATACCCAGTCACATAGATACCCAGTCACATAGATACCCAGTCATGTAGATACCCAGTCATGTAGATACCCAGTCACATAGATACCCAGTCACATAGATACCCAGTCACATAGATACCCAGTCACATAGATACCCAGTCACATAGATACCCAGTCATGTAGATACCCAGTCATGTAGATACCCAGTCACGTAGATACCCAGTCATGTAGATACCCAGTCATGTAGATACCCAGTCACGTAGATACCCAGTCATGTAGATACCCAGTCATGTAGATACCCAGTCACGTAGATACCCAGTCATGTAGATACCCAGTCATGTAGATACCCAGTCATGTCGATACCCAGTCATGTAGATACCCAGTCATGTAGATATCCAGTCATGTAGATAACCAGTCATGTAGATACCCAGTCACGTGGATACCCAGTCATGTAGATACCCAGTCATGTATATACCCAGTCATGTGGATACCCAGCCATGTAGATACCCAGTCATGTGGATACCCAGCCATGTAGATACCCAGTCATGTGGATACCCAGTCACATAGATACCCAGTCATGTAGATACCCAGTCATGTAGATACCCAGTCACATAGATACCCAGTCACATAGATACCCAGTCACATAGATACCCAGTCACATAGATACCCAGTCACATAGATACCCAGTCATGTAGATACCCAGTCATGTAGATACCCAGTCACGTAGATACCCAGTCATGTAGATACCCAGTCATGTAGATACCCAGTCACGTAGATACCCAGTCATGTAGATACCCAGTCATGTAGATACCCAGTCACGTAGATACCCAGTCATGTAGATACCCAGTCATGTAGATACCCAGTCATGTCGATACCCAGTCATGTAGATACCCAGTCATGTAGATATCCAGTCATGTAGATAACCAGTCATGTAGATACCCAGTCATGTGGATACCCAGTCATGTAGATACCCAGTCATGTATATACCCAGTCATGTGGATACCCAGCCATGTAGATACCCAGTCATGTGGATACCCAGCCATGTAGATACCCAGTCATGTGGATACCCAGTCATGTGGATACCCAGTCATGTAGATACCCAGTCATGTAGATACCCAGTCATGTAGATACCCAGTCACATAGATACCCAGTCACGTAGACACCCAGTCATGTAGATACTCAGTCATGTAGATACCCAGTCACATAGATACTCAGTCATTTAGATACCCAGTCATGTAGATACCCAGTCATTTAGATACCCAGTCATGTAGGTAGCCAGTCATGTAGATACCCAGTCATGTCGATACCCAGTAATGTAGATACCCAGTCATGTAGATACCCAGTCACGTAGATACCCAGTCACGTAGATACCCAGTCATGTAGATACCCAGTCATGTAGATACCCAGTCATGTAGATACCCAGTCATTTAGATACCCAGTCATGTAGATACCCAGTCATGTAGATATCCAGTCATGTAGATACCCAGTCATTTAGATACCCAGTCATGTAGATACCCAGTCATGTCGATACCCAGTCATGTAGATACCCAGTCACGTAGATACCCAGTCATGTAGATAGCCAGTCATGTAGATACCCAGTCATGTAGATACCCAGTCATGTAGATACTCAGTCATTTAGATACCCAGTCATGTAGATACCCAGTCATTTAGATACCCAGTCATGTAGGTAGCCAGTCATGTAGATACCCAGTCATGTCGATACCCAGTAATGTAGATACCCAGTCATGTAGATACCCAGTCACGTAGATACCCAGTCACGTAGATACCCAGTCATGTAGATACCCAGTCATGTAGATACCTAGTCATGTAGATACCCAGTCATTTAGATACCCAGTCATGTAGATACCCAGTCATGTCGATACCCAGTCATGTAGATACCCAGTCATGTAGATATCCAGTCATGTAGATACCCAGTCATGTAGATACCCAGTCATGTGGATACCCGGTCATGTGGATACCCAGTCATGTAGATACCCAGTCATTTAGATACCCAGTCATGTAGATACCCAGTCATGTAGATACCCAGTCATGTAGGTAGCCAGCCAGTAGATACCCAGTCATGTAGATACCCAGTCATGTAGATACCCAGTCACATAGATACCCAGTCATGTAGATACCCAGTCATGTAGATACCCAGTCATGTAAATACCCAGTCATGTAGATACCCAGTCATGTAGGTAGCCAGCCAGTAGATACCCAGTCATGTAGATACCCAGTCATGTAGGTACCCAGTCATGTAGATAACCAGTCATGTAGATACCCAGTCATGTAGATACCCAGTCATGTAGATACCCAGTCATGTAGATACCCAGTCATGTCGATACCCAGTCATGTAGATACCCAGTCACGTAGATACCCAGTCATGTAGATACCCAGTCATGTAGATACCCAGTCATGTAGATACCCAGTCATGTAGATACCCAGTCACATAGATACCCAGTCATGTATATACCCAGTCACATAGATACCCAGTCATGTAGATACCCAGTCAAATAGATACCCAGTCATGTAGATACCCAGTCATGTAGATACCCAGTCATGTAGATACCCAGTCACGTAGATACCCAGTCATGTAGATACCCAGTCATGTAGATACCCAGTCATGTCGATACCCAGTCATGTAGATACCCAGTCATGTAGATATCCAGTCATGTAGATACCCAGTCATGTAGATACCCAGTCACATAGATACCCAGTCATGTAGACACCCAGTCATGTAGATACTCAGTCATGTAGATACCCAGTCACATAGATACTCAGTCATTTAGATACCCAGTCATGTAGATACCCAGTCATGTAGATACCCAGTCATGTAGATACCCAGTCATGTCGATACCCAGTAATGTAGATACCCAGTCATGTAGATACCCAGTCACGTAGATACCCAGTCACGTAGATACCCAGTCATGTAGATACCCAGTCATGTAGATACCCAGTCATGTAGATACCCAGTCATGTAGATACCCAGTCATGTCGATACCCAGTAATGTAGATACCCAGTCATGTAGATACCCAGTCACGTAGATACCCAGTCACGTAGATACCCAGTCACGTAGATACCCAGTCATGTAGATACCCAGTCATGTAGATACCCAGTCATGTCGATACCCAGTCATGTAGATACCCAGTCATGTAGATATCCAGTCATGTAGATACCCAGTCATGTAGATACCCAGTCATGTGGATACCCGGTCATGTGGATACCCAGTCATGTAGATACCCAGTCATTTAGATACCCAGTCATGTAGATACCCAGTCATGTCGATACCCAGTCATGTAGATACCCAGTCATGTAGATACCCAGTCATGTAGATACCCAGTCATGTGGATACCCGGTCATGTGGATACCCAGTCATGTAGATACCCAGTCATGTAGATACCCAGTCACGTAGATACCCAGTCACGTAGATACCCAGTCACGTAGAAACCCAGTCATGTAGATACCCAGTCATGTAGATACCCAGTCATGTAGATACCCAGTCACGTCGATACCCAGTCACGTAGATACCCAGTCATGTAGATACCCAGTCATGTAGATACCCAGTCATGTAGATATCCAGTCATGTAGATACCCAGTCATGTAGATACCCAGTCATGTAGATACCCAGTCATGTAGATAACCAGTCACGTAGATACCCAGTCATGTAGAAACCCAGTCATGTAGATACCCAGTCATGTAGATACCCAGTCATGGTAAACAACTACAGTCTGTTATTGATAAACAACTACAGTCTGTTATTGGTCCAGACTATAATATACATGGTAAACAACTACAGTCTGTTATTGGTAAACTACTACAGTCTGTTATTGGTCCAGACTATAATATACATCTATGTTAGGAACATCTTTCATTCTTACTTCTTTCTCTCTCTGTGGGCTAATCAATCCTTTCTTCTCTTTCGCCACTCATCCTCCCATCTCAGTTCCTTCCGTGAATATTAATCATGGAATGTTCCTTCCTCCTAACTAGACTAAACTGGTTCCTAACTAGACTAAACTGGTTCCTAACTAGACTAAACTGGTTCCTAACTAGACTGAACTGGTCCCTAACTAGACTCAACTGGTTCCTAACTAGAATAAACTGGTTCCTAACTAGACTGAACTGGTTCCTAACTAGACTGAACTGGTTCCTAACTAGACTAAACTGGTTCCTAACTAGACTGAACTGGTTCCTAACTAGACTAAACTGGTCCCTAACTAGACTGAACTGGTTCCTAACTAGACTGAACTGGTCAATTTGTAAGTCGCTCTGGATAAGAGCGTCTGCTAAATGACTTAAATGTAAATGTAAATGTAAATGTAACTAGATTGAACTGGTTCCTAACTAGACTGAACTGGTTCCTAACTAGACTGAACTGGTCCCTAACTAGACTGAACTGGTTCCTAACTAGACTAAACTGGTTCCTAACTAGACTGAACTGGTTCTTAACTAGACTGAACTGGTTCCTAACTAGACTAAACTGGTTCCTAACTAGACTGGACTGGTTCTTAACTAGATTGAACTGGTTCTTAACTAAACTGAACTGGTTCCTAACTAGGCTGAACTGGTTCCTAACTAGGCTGAACTGGTTCCTAACTAGGCTGAACTGGTTCCTAACTAGACTGAACTGGTTCCTAACTAGACTGAACTGGCTTA
Organism: Oncorhynchus nerka; assembly: GCF_034236695.1. NCBI lineage: Eukaryota > Metazoa > Chordata > Actinopteri > Salmoniformes > Salmonidae > Oncorhynchus > Oncorhynchus nerka. The sequence goes on along the minus strand of NW_027039643.1, from coordinate 15,870 downwards.
TAACTAGACTCAACTGGTTCCTAACTAGGGTGAACTTGTTCCTAACTAGGCTGAACTGGTTCCTAACTAGACTGAACTGGTTCCTAACTAGACTGAACTGGTTCCTAACTAGACTGAACTGGTTTACAACTAGACTCAACTGGTTCCTAACTAGGCTGAACTGGAGACACCTGAAACCCCACCTCTTTAAGGAATACCTAGGATAGGATAAAGTAATCCTTCTCCCCCTCCCCCCCCCCCCCCCCCTTAAAAGACCTAGATGCACTATTGTAAAGTGGCTGTTCCACTGGATGTCATAAGGTGAAAGCACCAATTTGTAAGTCGCTCTGGATAAGAGCGTCTGCTAAATGACTTAAATGTAAATGTAAATGTAAACTAGACTGAACTGGTTTATAACTAGACTCAACTGGTTCCTAACTAGGCTGAACTGGTTCCTAACTAGACTGAACTGGTTCCTAACTAGGCTGAACTGGTTCCTAACTAGGCTGAACTGGTTCCTAACTAGGCTGAACTGGTTCCTAACTCGACTGAACTGGTTCCTAACTAGACTGAACTGGTTTATAACTAGACTGAACTGGTTCCTAACTAGGCTGAACTGGTTCCTAAGACTCAACTGGTTCCTAACTAGGCTGAACTGGTCGCAGGTTCCTTGTTCCTTGTCAATCATTGGCTTATTGGTGAAATCAGCAATCAGACAATATCTTCTTTGACTTAGTGAATCAAACCTTTATTAATGCAGACAGAGGTTGACAACGGGAACACAGCATGTATGTTTCAGAGTAAGTTCTGCACCCCACCTAAAGGCACAGCTGATTATATACATGTGGTCACTACCTGGTGGTATGATCACCTACGTCAATGTGTGTGTGT
>NW_027039643.1:0-10000 GCF_034236695.1 Oncorhynchus nerka | reverse complement strand
GGTAGCTGTGTTGCTCCATCCCAGTGCCAGGCTCCTGTTAAGAGAGGTAGCTGTGTTGTTCCATCCCAGTGCCAGGCTCCTGTTAAGAGAGGTAGCCGTGTTGCTCCATCCCAGTGCCAGGCTCCTGTTAAGAGAGGTAGCTGTGTTGCTCCACCCCAGTGCCAGGCTCCTGTTAAGAGAGGTAGCTGTGTTGCTCCATCCCAGTGCCAGGCTCCTGTTAAGAGAGGTAGCTGTGTTGCTCCATCCCAGTGCCAGGCTCCTGTTAAGAGAGGTAGCTGTGTTGCTCCATCCCATTGCCAGGCTCCTGTTAAGAGAGATAGCTGTGTTGCTCCATCCCAGTGCCAGGCTCCTGTTAAGAGAGGTAGCTGTGTTGCTCCATCCCAGTGTCAGGCTCCTGTTAAGAGAGGTAGCTGTGTTGCTCCATCCCAGTGCCAGGCTCCTGTTAAGAGAGGTAGCTGTGTTGCTCCATCCCAGTGCCAGGCTCCTGTTAAGAGAGGTAGCTGTGTTGCTCCATCCCAGTGCCAGGCTCCTGTTAAGAGAGGTAGCTGTGTTGCTCCATCCCAGTGCCAGGCCCCTGTTAAGAGAGGTAGCTGTGTTGTTCCATCCCAGTGCCAGGCTCCTGTTAAGAGAGGTACCTGTGTTGTTCCATCCCAGTGCCAGGCTCCTGTTAAGAGAGGTACCTGTGTTGTTCCATCCCAGTGCCAGGCTCCTGTTAAGAGAGGTAGCTGTGTTGCTCCATCCCAGTGCCAGGCTCCTGTTAAGAGAGGTACCTGTGTTGTTCCATCCCAGTGTCAGGCTCCTGTTAAGAGAGGTAGCTGTGTTGCTCCATCCCAGTGCCAGGCTCCTGTTAAGAGGGGTAGCTGTGTTGTTCCATCCCAGTGCCAGGCTCCTGTTAAGAGAGGTAGCTGTGTTGCTCCATCCCAGTGTCAGGCTCCTGTTAAGAGAGGTAGCTGTGTTGTTCCATCCCAGTGCCAGGCTCATGTTAAGAGAGGTAGCTGTGTTGCTCCATCCCAGTGTCAGGCTCATGTTAAGAGAGGTAGCTGTGTTGCTCCATCCCAGTGTCAGGCTCCTGTTAAGAGAGGTAGCTGTGTTGCTCCATCCCAGTGCCAGGCTCCTGTTAAGAGAGGTAGCTGTGTTGCTCCATCCCAGTGTCAGGCTCCTGTTAAGAGAGGTAGCTGTGTTGCTCCATCCCAGTGCCAGGCTCCTGTTAAGAGAGGTAGCTGTGTTGCTCCATCCCAGTGCCAGGCTCCTGTTAAGAGAGGTAGCTGTGTTGCTCCATCCCAGTGCCAGGCTCCTGTTAAGAGAGGTAGCTGTGTTGCTCCATCCCAGTGCCAGGCTCCTGTTAAGAGAGGTAGTTGTGTTGCTCCATCCCAGTGCCAGGACCCTGTTAAGAGAGGTAGCTGTGTTGCTCCATCCCAGTGCCAGGCTCCTGTTAAGAGAGGTAGCTGTGTTGCTCCATCCCAGTGCCAGGCTCCTGTTAAGAGAGGTAGCTGTGTTGCTCCATCCCAGTGCCAGGCTCCTGTTAAGAGAGGTAGCTGTGTTGCTCCATCCCAGTGCCAGGCTCCTGTTAAGAGAGGTAGCTGTGTTGCTCCATCCCAGTGCCAGGCTCCTGTTAAGAGAGGTAGCTGTGTTGCTCCATCCCAGTGCCAGGCTCCTGTTAAGAGAGGTAGCTGTGTTGCTCCATCCCAGTGCCAGGCTCCTGTTAAGAGAGGTAGCTGTGTTGTTCCATCCCAGTGCCAGGCTCCTGTTAAGAGAGGTAGCTGTGTTGTTCCATCCCAGTGCCAGGCTCCTGTTAAGAGAGGTACCTGTGTTGTTCCATCCCAGTGCCAGGCTCCTGTTAAGAGAGGTACCTGTGTTGTTCCATCCCAGTGCCAGGCTCCTGTTAAGAGAGGTACCTGTGTTGTTCCATCCCAGTGCCAGGCTCCTGTTAAGAGAGGTACCTGTGTTGTTCCATCCCAGTGCCAGGCTCCTGTTAAGAGAGGTACCTGTGTTGTTCCATCCCAGTGCCAGGCTCCTGTTAAGAGAGGTAGCTGTGTTGCTCCATCCCAGTGCCAGGCTCCTGTTAAGAGAGGTAGCTGTGTTGCTCCATCCCAGTGTCAGGCTCCTGTTAAGAGAGGTAGCTGTGTTGCTCCATCCCAGTGCCAGGCTCCTGTTAAGAGAGGTAGCTGTGTTGTCAGGCCCTTGTTTTAGTTGTTGTTGTTTTATGACCCAAACCTTCACTCTTAAACATTCAGAATTAATGCATAAAACTTTATCGTCCACAATTGACATTTATTCCCGTCAGAAATCGATGTCCCCCCCCCCCGTGGACAAAAGTGGAGTTCTGAAGTAATTTTAACAATTTAGTGAGATCTTGTTGCACACTCATACACAATCACAGAAACACACATCACATTCACACACACACGCACACACACACACACACATACACACTCACACACACTCACACTCACACTCACACACACACACACTCACACACACAAAAACACTCCACTCTGCTTTGGTTTCCTCCTTGTCCTGGAAGACTGATCCATAATGAAGTAGCGTTGCCGAGCGCCTCATGAAATCAGTTCAATTGTAGATGTATGGGGTAATTATGCTAGTGAATTAGCCCAGTGACTTATAGTGGAATAATTACTGTCTGCGTGTGTGTGTGTGTGTGTGTGTGTGTGTGTGTGTGTGTGTGTGTGTGTGTGTGTGTGTGTGTGTGTGTGACTTATTGTGGAATAATTACACTCGTCAGTTGGGTGGAATGGGAGAGAATCTGCTGAGAATACACCCTCACAAGAGGGAGGGAGGGAGGTAGAGGGAGGGAGGGAGGTAGAGGGAGGGAGGGAAAGGGAGGGAGGTAGACAGAGGTAGAGGGAGGGAGGTAGAGGGAGGGAGGGAAAGGGTGGGAAGTAGAGGGAGAGAAGTAGAGGAGGGAGGGAAAGGGAGGGAAGTAGAGGGAGGGAGGTAGAGGGAGGGAGGTAGAGGGAGGGAGGGAAAGGGAGGGAGGTAGAGGGAGAGAGGTAGAGGGAGAGAGGTAAAGGGAGGGAGGGAGGGAGGTATAGGGAGGAGGTAAAGGGAGGGAGGGAGGGAGAGAGGTAGAGGGCGGGAGGGAAAGGGTGGGAAGTAGAGGGAGGGAAGTAGAGGGAGGGAGGGAAAGGGAGGGAAGTAGAGGGAGGGAGGTAGAGGGAGGGAGGAGGAAGAGGGAGGGAGGTAGAGGGAGAGAGGTAGAGGAGAGAGGTAAAGGGAGGGAGGGAGGGAGAGCGGGAGGTAGAGGAGGGAGGTAAAGGGAGGGAGGGAGGGAGGGAGAGAGGTAGAGGGCGGGAGGTAGGGGGAGGGAGGTAGAGGGATATAGGTAGAGGGAGGGAGGTAAAGGGAGGGAGGTAGAGGGAGAGGTAGTGGGAGGGAGGTAGAGGGAGGGAGGTAGAGGGGGTAGAGGGAGGTAGAGGGAGGGAGGGAGGTAAACGGAGGGAGGTAGAGGGAGGGAGGTAGAGGTAGGGAGGTAGAGGGAGGGAGGTAAAGGGAGGGAGGAAGGTAAAGGGAGGGAGGTAGAGAGAGGGAGGTAAAGGGAGGGAGGGAGGGCGGGAGGTAGAGGGAGGGAGGTAAAGGGAGGGAGGGAGGGAGAGAGGTAGAGGGCGGGAGGGAAAGGGTGGGAAGTAGAGGGAGGGAAGTAGAGGGAGGGAGGGAAAGGGAGGAAGTAGGGGAGGGAGGTAGAGGAGGAGGTAGAGGGAGGGAGGTAAAGGGAGGGAGGTAGAGGGAGAGAGGTAGAGGAGAGAGGTAAAGGGAGGGAGGGAGGCGGGAGGTAGAGGGAGGGAGGTAAAGGGAGGGAGGGAGGGAGGGAGAGAGGTAGAGGGCGGGAGGTAGGGGGAGGGAGGTAGAGGGATATAGGTAGAGGGAGGGAGGTAGAGGGAGGGAGGTAGAGGGAGAGAGGAAGTGGGAGGGAGGTAGAGGGAGGGAGGGAGGTAGAGGGGGTAGAGGGAGGTAGAGGGAGGGAGGGAGGTAAGCGGAGGGAGGTAGAGGGAGGGAGGTAGAGGTAGGGAGGTAGAGGGAGGGAGGTAAGGGAGGGGAGGTAGAGGGAGGGAGGTAGAGAGAGGGAGGTAGAGAGAGGGGGAGGTAGAGCGAGGGAGGTAGGTAGGGAGGGAGGTAGAAGGAGGTGGAGGGAGGGAGGGAGGTAAGGGAGGGAGGTAGAAAGAGGGAGGTAGAGGAGGAGGGAGGTAGGGAGGGAGGGAGGGAGGGAGGGGAGGGAGGGAGGAGGGAGGGAGAAGGAGGGAGGTAAAGGGAGGGAGGTAGAGGGAGGTAGGTAGAGGGAGGGAGGTAGAGGGAGGGTGGTAGAGGGAGACAGTATATTATATTAGAGGGGGTGAGTGGGGAGCATTGCATGGCTACATTAAATTATATTAGAGGGGGTGAGTGGGGAGCGTTGCATGGCAACAGTATATTAAATTAGAGTGGGTGAGTGGGGAGCGTTGCATGGCTACAGTATATTAAATTAGAGGGAGTGAGTGGGGAGTGTTGCATGGCCACAGTATATTAAATTAGAGGGGTGAGTGGGGAGCGTTGCATGGCAACAGTATATTAAATTAGAGGGGGGTGAGTGGGGAGAGTTGCATGGCAACAGTATATTAAATTAGAGGGAGTGAATGGGGAGAGTTGCATGGCTACAGTATATTAAATTAGATGGGGTGAGTGGGGAGAGTTGCATGGCTACAGTATATTAAATTAGAGGGTGAGTGGGGAGCGTTGCATGGCAACAGTATATTAAATTAGAGGGTGAGTGGGAAGAGTTGCATGGTTACAATATATTATATTGGAGGGGGTGAGTGGGGAGAGTTGCATGGCAACAGTATATTAAATTAGAGGGGGTGAGTGGGGGAGCGTTGCATGGCAACAGTATATTAAATTAGAGGGGTGAGTGGGAAGTGTTGCATGGCAACAGTATATTAAATTAGAGGGGATGAGTGGGGAGAGTTGCATGGCTACAATATATTATATTGGAGGGTGTGAGTGGGGAGTGTTGCATGGCTACAATATATTATATTGGAGGGTGTGAGTGGGGAGTGTTGCATGGCTACAATATATTATATTGGAGGGGTTGAGTGGGGAGCGTTGCATGGCAACAGTGTATTAAAATAGAGGGGGTGAGTGGGGAATGGATAAGGATGTAAATATGGAGGAAGGAGGGGAGGAGAAGCATTCTACACATCCAGTGACCACACATACACACACACACACACACACACACACACACACATACACACACATACACACACATTCACACTACACACACATACACACACACACACACAAATACACACACATTCACACTACACACACTACACACACCCTACGTAATGCCTGTTTGTCACCTTAATTACTGCTGACGAGCTGGTAATGGATGAATCAGGGAGGGAGTTGGATCTTCTACAACCTGACACAACTCATCCATTATAACGGATGGATGAATCAGGGAGGGAGTTGGATCCTTTACAACCTGACACAACTCATCCATTATAACGGATGGATGAATCAGGGAGGGAGTTGGATCCTTTACAACCTGACACAACTCATCCATTATAACGGATGGATGAATCAGGGAGGGAGTTGGATCCTTTACAACCTGACACAACTCATCCATTATAACTGAATGATGAATCAGGGAGGGAGTTGGATCCTTTACAACCTGACACACTCATCCATTATAACTGATGGATGAATCAGGGAGGGAGTTGGATCGTTTACAACCTGACACAACTCCTCCATTATAACTGATGGATGAATCAGGGAGGGAGTTGGATCCTTTACAACCTGACACAACTCATCCATTATAACTGATTGCTACATCAGTTATTTAGGTTCACCTCCAGAAATACATGCTCCTAATGTAACCAGTTACCCTACATACTGTATGTACATACTGTATGTATGTACAACACCTGTATGTAGTGTGTGTTGGTGAATGCCCATCCATAAGGATGTGTGCAGTATGAATATTGAAAACCATAAGTGCTCTCTATGTACAGTTGTTCTATATAGTGACATATGTGGATGTACATTTCTCTATGTACAGTTGTTCTATATAGTGACATATGTATATACAGTTGTTCTATATAGTGACATATGTATATACAGTTGTTCTGTATAGTGACATATGTGGATGTACATTTCGTTATGTGTGTAGTGTAAATATTGGATATTGAAATTCATATTTTTTTTAAGAAATAATATTTGTCAGGACCCGGAGTCTTTCCTGGGTAGGTCATGTAGTCAGGAAACACTCCTGGCCCTAGTCAATACAGTACACAATCTCTCTGCGTCCCACATTACTGTATGGTGCATTAGGTTTGACCAGAGCCCTGTTGACTATGGCCTTTTTACATTCTATATTGACAGAGATTATTCCTGTATAATGTAACAATGAAAATGGATTTATTTTACTGTACAACAACAACAACGACAAGGTTGAATATAAATGGCTGTATCAATATGGCCGCCTGCTGTTCGTATGTTCTTTATCACGTTAGCTAAAGGTCATGTCAGTTTAATAGGCCGAAGCTGGACATTGATAGGCCGTGAAATGGGCATAGCAACCTACTGTACGTAGCAACAATAACTGTTGGAGGTGAACAAAATAAACATAATGCCAAATTGGCTTGTATTTTTAGATAACAGAGCAATAGTGAAATAGTTCTGATTCAGTAATCGCCAAACAAATAGTAACATAACAGTCTAATGTCTACTACCCCTGCAGCTTGTACTCGGTTATTGGGAGACAATTATCACATTGTGTATATCAGTGTTACAAGTACAAGTACAAATTACAGTATTTAAAAAAAAGGCTAGATATTACAGTACAGAATATGAAAACCAACGGACTAAATTAAAAACGGCATTGACTCATAATATATACCCCCACTACCTGTCTCATCTGTTCGACACGTATCCATCCTAAACTGATTCTACTGTAACCTGGTCCTACTGTATCTGTAGTCTGGTCCTACGGTATCTGTAGTATGGTAGTACTGTAGTCTTCTCCTACTGTATATGTAGTCTGGTCCTACTGCATCTGTAGTCTGGTCCTACTGTATCTGTAGTCTGGTCCTACTGTATCTGTAGTCTTCTCCTACTGTATCTGTAGTCTGGTCCTACTGTATCTGTAGTCTGGTCCTACTGTATCTGTAGTCTGGATCTACTGTATCTGTAGTCTGGTCCTACTGCATCTGTAGTCTGGTCCTACTGTATCTGTAGTCTGGTCCTACTGTATCTGTAGTCTGGTCCTACTGTATATGTTGTCTGGTCCTACTGTATCTGAAGTCTGGTCCCACTGTATCTGTTGTCTGGTCCTACTGTATCTGTAACCTGGTCCTACTGTATCTGTAGTCTGGTCCTACTGTATCTGTAGTCTGGTCCTACTGTATCTGTAGTCTGGTCCTTCTGTATCTGTTGTCTGGTCCTACTCTATCTGTAGTCTGGTCCTACTCTATCTGTAGTCTGTTCCTACTGTATCTGTAGTCTGGTCCTACTGTATCTGTAGTCTGGTCCTACTGTATCTGTGGCCTGGTCCTACTGTATCTGTAGTCTGGTCCTACTGTATCTGCAGTCTGGTCCTACTGTATCTGTAGTCTGGTCCTACTGTATCTGTGGCCTGGTCCTACTGTATCTGTAGTCTGGTCCTACTGTATCTGTAGTCTGGTCCTACTGTATCTGTAGTCTGGTCCTACTGTATCTGTTGTCTGGTCCTACTGTATCTGTAGTCTGGTCGTACTGTGTCTGTAGTCTGGTCCTACTGTATCTGTGGCCTGGTCCTACTGTATCTGTAGTCTGGTCCTACTGTATCTGTAGTCTGGTCCTACTGTATCTGTAGTCTGGTCCTACTGTATATGTAGTCTGGTCCTACTGCATCTGTAGTCTGGTCCTACTGTATCTGTGGCCTGGCCCCACATGTGTCTGTTCTCTTGCAGAAGAGTGTTTTATCATAATGACCAGTCATTAGATGTTTCCTACATGTCTACCCTCTTATCGTATCTCTCTCCGTTCACTGCTAATTGTGCCGGGTACAAGACAGTGTGGTGTCACAGTGACCAGCCACGGTGGAGTGGCATTCATTTAACAATACTCATTAATGAATGAACCACACACACACTGTTTTAGTCCTCTCTTGGCCTCATTCAAATTCTGTCTGTCCCTTTCCCTGCTGAGCCCAAGATGGAGGGAGGGAGACAAAGAAGAGTGCAGCAAATGCCTAAGGGGTAACTTCATCCTAGCAAATGTATCTGTAAGCAGAGTAGGTGTAGTTGGCATTGTACAACTGTACCAAATGGCACTCTATTCCCTACCCAGTGATATATTCCCTATCCAGTGATCCATTCCCTACCCAGTGATATATTCCCTATCCAGTGATCTATTCCCCATCCAGTGATCTATTCCCTATCCAGTGATCTATTCCCTATCCAGTGATCTATTCCCTATCCATTGATGTATTCCCTATCCAGTGATCTATTCCCTATCCAGTGATGTATTCCCTATCCAGTGATATATTCCCTATCCAGTGATCTATTCCCTATCCAGTGATGTATTCCCTATCCAGTGATCTATTCCCTATCCAGTGATCTATTCCCTACCCGGTGATCTATTCCCTATCCTGTGATCTATTCCCTATCCAGTGATCTATTCCCTATCCTGTGATCTATTCCCTATCCTGTGATCTATTCCCTACCCAGTGACATATTCCCTATCCAGTGATCTATTCCCTATCCAGTGATGTATTCCCTATCCAGTGATCTATTCCCTATCCTGTGATCTATTCCCTATCCAGTGATCTATTCCCTATCCTGTGATCTATTCCCTATCCAGTGATGTATTCCCTATCATGTGATCTATTCCCTATCCTGTGATCTATTCCCTATCCAGTGATCTATTCCCTATCCTGTGATATATTCCCTATCCAGTGATCTATTCCCTATCCAGTGATCTATTCCCTATCCAGTGATCTATTCCCTATCCGGTGATCTATTCCCTACCCGGTGATCTATTCCCTATCCTGTGATCTATTCCCTATCCAGTGATCTATTCCCTATCCTGTGATCTATTCCCTATCCTGTGATCTATTCCCTACCCAGTGACATATTCCCTATCCAGTGATCTATTCCCTATCCAGTGATCTATTCCCTATCCAGTGATCTATTCCATATCCTGTGATATATTCCCTATATAGTGATGTATTCCCTATCCAGTCATGTATTGGGGATATATCCATAGTGTATTGTAGATGGGGATATATCTATAGTGTATTGTAGATGGGGATATATCTATAGTGTATTGTAGATGGGGATATATCTATAGTGTATTGTAGATGGGGATATATCTATAGTGTATTGTAGATGGGGATATATCTATAGTGTATTGTAGATGGGGATATATCTATAGTGTATTGTAGATGGGGATATATCTATAGTGTATTGTAGATGGGGATATATCTATAGTGTATTGTAGCTGGTCCTATAGGGGATATATCTATAGTATATTTTAGCTGGTTCTATAGGGGATATATCTATAGTGTATTGTAGCTGGTTCTATAGGGGATATATCCATAGTGTATTGTAGATGGGATATATCTATAGTGTATTGTAGCTGGTTCTATAGGGGATATATCCATAGTGTATTGTAGATGGGGATATATCTATAGTATATTGTAGCTGGTTCTATAGGGGATATATCCATAGTGTATTGTAGATGGGGATATATCTATAGTATATTGTAGCTGGTTCTATAGGGGATATATCTATAGTGTATTGTAGATGGGGACATATCTATAGTGTATTGTAGATGGGATATATCTATAGTGTATTGTAGCTGGTTCTATAGGGGATATATCTATAGTGTATTGTAGCTGGTTCTATAGGGGATATATCTATAGTGTATTGTAGCTGGTTCTATAGGGAATATATCTATAGTGTATTGTAGCTGGTTCTATAGGGGATATATCTATAGTGTATTGTAGCTGGTTCTATAGGGG
>NW_027039642.1:72500-77500 GCF_034236695.1 Oncorhynchus nerka | reverse complement strand
TACTGGTTACTGGCCCAACACTCTAACCACTAGACTACCTGCTGTTTACTGACCCAACACTCTAACCACTAGGTTACCTGCTGGTTACTGACCCAACACTCTAACCACTAGACTACCTGCTGTTTACTGACCCAACACTCTAACCACTAGGCTACCTGCTGGTTACTGGCCCAACTCTCTAACCACCTGCTGGTTACTGGCCCAAGGCTCTAACCACTAGACTACCTGCTGTTTACTGACCCAACACTCTAACCACTAGGCTACCTGCTGGTTACTGGCCCAACTCTCTAACCACCTGCTGGTTACTGGCCCAACGCTCTAACCACTAGGCTACCTGCTGGTTACTGGCCCAACTCTCTAACCACCTGCTGGTTACTGGCCCAACACTCTAACCACTAGGCTACCTGCTGGTTACTAGTCCAACACTCTAACCACTAGGCTACCTGCTGGTTACTAGTCCAACACTCTAACCACTAGGCTACCTGCTGGTTACTAGTCCAACACTCTAACCACTAGGCTACCTGCTGTTTACTAGTCCAACACTCTAACCACTAGGCTATCTGCTGGTTACTGGCCCAACACTCTAACCACTAGGCTACCTGCTGGTTACTGACCCAACACTCTAACCACTAGGCTACCTGCTGGTTACTAGTCCAACACTCTAACCACTAGGCTACCTGCTGGTTACTAGTCCAACACTCTAACCACTAGGCTACCTGCTGGTTACTAGTCCAACACTCTAACCACTAGGCTACCTGCTGGTTACTAGTCCAACCCTCTAACCACTAGGCTACCTGCTGGTTACTGACCCAACACTCTAACCACTAGGCTACCTGCTGGTTACTAGTCCAACACTCTAACCACTAGGCTACCTGCTGGTTACTAGTCCAACACTCTAACCACTAGACTACCTGCTGGTTACTAGTCCAACACTCTAACCACTAGGCTACCTGCTGGTTACTAGTCCAACACTCTAACCACTAGACTACCTGCTGGTTACTCGGCCAACACTTCAACCACTAGGCTACCTGCTGGTTACTGACCCAACACCTAACCACTAGACTACCTGCTGGTTACTAGTCCAACACTCTAACCACTAGACTGCCTCTATATAATATAATATGCGTTAATATATATGCGTTAATATAATATACCTACCTGCCTGCCTGCCTGCCTGCCTGCCTGCCTGCCTGCCTGTCTGTCTGTCTGTCTGTCTGTCTGTCTGTCTGTCTGTCTGTCTGTCTGTCTGTCTGTCTGTCTGCCTGCCTGCCTGCCTGCCTGTCTGTCTGTCTGTCTGTCTGTCTGCCTGTCTGTCTGTCTGTCTGCCTGTCTGTCTGTCTGTCTGTCGCTTGGTTCGTGTGTAAAATGGAGGGGGGAGCGTCTCAGGCGAGCCATTTTCTGTCTCCTGGCTGCAGATTCAGCGCTTTCATTTGCAGACCTAATAATCCAGCCAATCAGACGTAGAGGAACACATACATGCTGACTGGGGTCTTTGTTGGACTAAATATGGGAGATGAACAGAGACAATATTGGAACCATGAAGTAGAACCGTCACAGCGTTGACACATTCGCTCATCAGTTTTCAGACTGGTGATATTTTCTCTCAAAAAGAGAGAAAAAAAAGTATGTATATCTGCACAGATGGTTGTACTGTACGCTAGGAAAATGACTTGACGATCAACATATTTCTTTGTTTTCGTCAGATCAATATCTGTCTGCCAAATCTATCCTACACGGGCTCAATGACAGCTGAGCCACGTTCCAATAGCCATTGTTGTCACTCATTTCTTTATGCTAATGTGGACTGAGAAGAGAGCGATTGTCGTTGTGTTGTAGCTCTGCGTTGCGTTGCGGTTGATTGAGACTATAGACGTGAGACTTTAGAAGATTAGTTTTTAATGAATCAGAATTCACTCTCTGCATCCTGCAATCTGCATCCAAAAGGAAATAAAACATTTGTAGAGCCACATTATGTTCTGCGAATCGTCAGCCCTCTTTTCTACAACAGATGCACAATAGGAGGGACTGGGATCATTCCAGGAGCTAGCCATCGTTCACACATGCAGTAGCCTGCTAATACCTTAGCTAGCTATTAACCACATGTTGAATTCACAATGTTGATGTCATCCTAAAAAAGTACAATTACAAGTGCATCTTAACAATACCATTCACTTATGAGTAACCTCTAAATATACATCATTATTCATGAACAAAACGTTGTACCTAAAATAATCAAACTTTTTTCTGAAGAAGACAGAAAATGAGTGCCTCAAAATGATTTGAGCAGGAGCACGTAGGGACACCCTACTCAACCAGAGCAACACGTTAGTCGACACTCCCCTACTCCCAGGGCAACACGTTAGTCGACACTCCTCTACTCCCAGGATGCACGCCTTGGGCAACACGTTAGTCGACACTCACCTACTCAGTGCACCGCAGGGCAACACGTTAGTCGACACTCCCCTACTCTCCCGGGATGCTGCATGAGGCAACACGTTAGTGACACTCCCTACTCCCAGGATGCACCGCAGGGGCAACACGTTAGCCGACACTCCTCTACTCCCAGAGCAACACGTTAGTCGACACTCCCCTACTCCTAGGCAACACGTTAGTCAACACTCCCCTACTCCCGGGATGCACCGCAGGGCAACCGTTAGTCAACACTCCTCTACTCCCAGGATGCCCGCAGGGCAACACGTTAGTCAACACTCCTCTACTCCCAGGATGCACCGCAGGGCAACGTTAGTCAACACTCCTCTACTCCCAGGATGCACCGCGGGGCAACACGTTAGTCAACACTCCTCTACTCCCAGGATACCCGCAGGGCAACAGTTAGTCAACACTCCTCTACTCCCGGGATGCACCGCAGGGCAACACGTTAGTCAACACTCCTCTACTCCAGGATACGCAGGGATTAGCACCTCCTCTACTCCCAGGATGCGGGGCAACACGTTAGTCAACACTCCTCTACTCCCAGGATGCACGGCAGGGCAACACGTTAGTCAACACTCCTCTACTCCCCGGATGCACCGCAGGGCACGTTAGTCAACACTCCTCTTCCCAGGATGCACCGCCCAGGGCGCAGCACGTTAGTCAACACTCCTCTACTCCCAGGATGCACCGCAGGGTGGCTCCACGTTAGTCAACACTCCTCTGTCAGGATGCACACTAGGTAGCAACACGTTAGTCAACACTCCTCTACTCCCAGAGGATGCACCATAAATTAACACGTTAGTCAACACTCCTCTACTCCCAGGATGCATAATAACAAATCAACATGACATATTGATATGCTGAACCTGGTGAAATTCACCTGATGCTAACAACTGTTCATTGCTCTAAACCACATTGTCGTTATATCCAGAGAATGTACAGCGTTAGGTTTACTAATGTCTCATTTTCCTCTTCCTTCCACCTTTGTCCCTGTGAGGTCCACAGTGTTAGTAGAGGACTCATCCGTCTCTCTCTCTCTCTCTCTCTGTCTCTCTCTCTCTCTCTCTCTCTCTCTCTGTCTCTCTCTCTCTCTCTCTCTCTGTCTCTCTCTCTCCTCTCTCTGCTCTCTCTCTCTCTCTCTCTCTCTCTCTCTCTCTTTCTCTCTGTCCTACAGGAGCTCAGACTCTGACAGAGTGATTCGAGACACCGGAGTCGACCACCCCTGTCAAGTCCCCCACTGGAGAGACAGAAAATCATACCCAGCTGCTGACCTCAGAAGACACCGGTGAGGGAGAGAGACACACACACACACAGAAAGAGACAGGAAGGGAGCGAGAGAGAGAGTGAAAGGAGAAAAAGAGAGAGACAGCGAGAGAGAGAGGAGAGAGAGAGAGAGAGAGAGAGCGAGAGAGAGAGACAAAGGAAGACAAAGAGAGAGAGAGAGAGACAAACAGAGAGAGACAAAGAGACAGAGAGAGAGAGAGAGAGAGAGACAGAGAGAGAGAGAGAGAGAGACAGAGAGAGAGAGAGAGAGAGAGAAACACAGAGAGAGAAAAGCTTAGATCACCTCTAGTGGTGACTACTGGTATTTCAAAAAAGAGGTTTGCTTTGTTTAGTGAGTCAGACCAGCATCACTGAGTTGCTAAAGGATATAAACAGGTCTTATATATGCAGAAAAGCTTCAGTCATCCATCACATGATGTATGGCGTGTTTTACTAATTGGCCAACTGGGAGGTTGTGTTGAAATATTCAGAGCTCATTCATCACTGAATAGACTTGTCTAAAACCAGACACAGCCTCCATCACTCTCTCTCTCCCTCTTTTTCTCACCCTTCATCCCCCCTCTCTCTCTCTCCCCTTTTTCTCACCCTTCATCCCCCCTCTCTCTCTCTCTCCCTTTTCTCACCCTTCATCTCCTCCCCTCTCTCTCTCTCTCTCTCTCTCTCTCTCTCTTCTCTCTCACCTCTCTCTCTCTTCTCTCTCTCTCTCACTCTCTCATTCTCTCCTCTCTCTCTCTCTCTCTTTCCCTCTCTCTCACAAACACATACACACACAAGCATCAGAAGAAAGTAATTTCTCACTAACCCAAATGCAAACCTTGACAATGCATTGTGGGATTATGTCTCGACTACACAGCACTTGTCATATATATTTCTCTGTTCCTCCAGGTCTTGGCTGTGACTCTGAGGCAGATGGTGAACCCGGGTCAGAGGCTAAAGGTCACCATGGTAGCTCCCTGTCCATAGTCTTTGACGAGGACAAGCCCATAGCTGCTAGTGAGCGTATAACCTAGACCAGCTCATAGCTGCTGCTGCTGCTGCTGCTGAGGCCCAGAGTCGATCAACTCTAACCCGCTCTCTGAGCCTCCAGGCTGGGGAGCTAAGACGGCTCCGGCCCCTAGACAGCGTAGGATCCTCCCTCTCAATCGGAGACTCCCGTGCCTTGGCTGAGGCCTTTAGTATCGACAGTGGTACTGAGAGTGCTCCTGGGACCTCCGCAGACCGTCCAAGAAGGGGCCTCTCCGCCCTGGCGGCTCCCTGAAACAGAAGCCCCTCTCAGGCAGAGC
>NW_027039642.1:60000-67500 GCF_034236695.1 Oncorhynchus nerka | reverse complement strand
ACATAATGTTCCTTAACTAAACTAGTTACATCAACATAATGTTCCTTAACTAAACTAGTTACATCAACATAATGTTCCTTAACTACCGGTAAACTAGTTACATCAACATAATGTTCCTTAACTAAACTAGTTACATCAACATAATGTTCCTTAACTAAACTAGTTACATCATCATAATGTTCCTTAACTAAACTAGTTACATCGACATAATGTTCCTTAACTAAACTAGTTACATCAACATAATGTTCCTTAACTAAACTAGTTACATCATCATAATGTTCCTTAACTAAACTAGTTACATCGACATAATGTTCCTTAACTAAACTAGTTACATCAACATAATGTTCCTTAACTAAACTAGTTACATCAACATAATGTTCCTTAACTAAACTAGTTACATCAACATAATGTTCCTTAACTAAACTAGTTACATCAACATAATGTTCCTTAACTAAACTAGTTACATCAACATAATGTTCCTTAACTAAACTAGTTACATCAACATAATGTTCCTTAACTAAACTAGTTACATCAACATAATGTTCCTTAACTAAACTAGTTACATCAACATAATGTTCCTTAACTAAACTAGTTACATCAACATAATGTTCCTTAACTACCGGTAAACTAGTTACATCAACATAATGTTCCTTAACTAAACTAGTTACATCAACATAATGTTCCTTAACTAAACTAGTTACATCAACATAATGTTCCTTAACTAAACTAGTTACATCAACATAATGTTCCTTAACTAAACTAGTTACATCAACATATGTTCCTTAACTAAACTAGTTACATCAACATAATGTTCCTTAACTAAACTAGTTACATCAACATACTGTTCCTTGATGATGTTATGATGTTGCTGAAAGTCTCTTTCTAAATTCCCCAGGTAATGTGAATGACATGTATCTGAAGCTGAACGTAAACAAACGATACAAGAGACAGAATAATAATTGAAAAACGTACCTAAGTTGTTAGTAATAAGATATATAATATTATGTATCTATTGATTAAGTATTGATTTGATTGGTTGATTAAGTCTCTGCCAGAGATGACATGTTGTGTTCAGTGACTTCTGATCGTCTCTCTCTTCTTCCCGTTCCAGGAACACTTTCAGAGTCAAGAGGTCCCCAAAGAGGTCGGCCATGTCTGATCCATCATCACAAGTGAGTCAGTTCTCTCTTACACTCATGTGTGCACGCACGCACACACACACAGCTCTCACCTCCTCACGTCCTCACTTCCTCTCCTCACCACTACACTTCCCTCACTCCTCAAATCCTCCGTCCACACCTCCTCACCTCCTCAAATCCCCACTTCCACACCTCCTCACCTCCTCAAATCCTCAAATCCTCACCTCTCACCTCCTCACCTCCTCAACCTCTTCATCTCCACAACCTCTTCACGTCTTCACATCCTCACTTCCTTACCTCCTCACTTCCTCACCCTCCTCACTTCTTCACCTCCTCGCTTCCTACCTCCCCACTTCCTCACTTCCTCAACCTCCCCACCTCCTCACCTCAACCTCCCCACCTCCTCACCTCCTCAACCTCCCCACCTCCTCACCTCCTCAACCTCCTCACCTCCCTCACCTCCTCAACCTCCCCACCTCCTCACCTCCTCACTTTCTCACCCTCCTTACTTCCTCACCTCCTCATGTCTTCACTTCCTCACCTCCACACCTCCTCACCTCCTCATGTCCTCACTTCCCTCACCCCCTCCTTCCTCCGCTCCAGGAGCCCACCCCAGTAGATGAAGCCCAGCCTCCTATCCCCCGCTACAGGACGACCACGCCACAGACGAGGAGAAGTTGGCCTCTTCCTCCAATCACAAAGAGAAGCTTGCTTCCTCAGCCAATCACAAATGGGAATCCATGGAGGCGGAGCTAACCTCTGACCCCCAGGAGGACTTCCTGCAGCCATCTGACCTCACAGCCTTCGTCAACGAGAACAATCGAGGTGAGTGTGTGTGTGTGTGTGTGTGTGTGTGTGTGTGTGTGTGTGTGTGTGTGTGTGTGTGTGTGTGTGTGTGTGTGTGTGTGTTTAAAAATAAATCAATTAGTCATCAATTAGTTCAAGAGTTAATGTCTCCATGTACAGGACGATATGTCATCCATACGTGTGCTCCCCCAGTTATTGATTTCTAATTGGCAGCGAGCCATGCAGCTAGCTATCCAGCCCTTTACTAAACCCTGACCCTAGAAGGGTAGAGGAGAGCCACACTACCCAGAGGCTGTGTCTGCGACTGGGTTTAAACTGGGTCATGTTGTTATACAGATAGACAGACAGACTGTCCCACCAGTCCAGTCCAGTCTAGAGTATCTGATGTTCTCTCCCCTCTTTCATTTTTCTCTCTTCTCCCTCCTCTCTTCTCTCCTTTTTGTCTCTAACCATCTCTCTTCTCCCTCCTCTCTTCTGTCATTCTGTCTCTAACCATCTCTCTTCTCCCTCCTCTCTTCTGTCATTCTGTCTCTAACCATCTCTCTTCTCCTCCTCTCTTCTGTCATTCTGTCTCTAACCATCTCTCTTCTCCCTCCTCTCTTCTCTCTTTCTTTCTCTAACCATCTCTCTTCTCTTTTCTGTCTCTCTTTAGTTCTCTCGTACTTGTGTCTCTAAATCTGTCTGTTCTATTGTCTCCCTCAGTGCCAGACTATGAGATTGAGTACATGGAGAAGATCGGCCCCCCTTCGCCGGTGAGTATATCCACAATCTGTGCTGTCAGTCAGATAAGAAGGAGTGAGAAGATAGAACTGAAACCAGCTCATGTTAGATCCTGATCTATGAAGATGTAATACTGGTTAATTAGGTCTATATGTTTGCTCGTGAAACTGACTGTCCTTGAGACTGACTGTCCTAGAGACTGAGACTGCCTGTCCTTGAGACTGAGACTGTCCTTGAGACTGAGACTGGCTGTTCTTGAGACTGACTGTCCTTGTGACTGAGACTGACTGTTCTTGAGACTGACTGTCCTTGAGACTGAGACTGACTGTTCTTCAGACTGACTGTCCTTGAGACTGAGACTGACTGTCCTTGATACTGAGACTGACTGTCCTTGAGAGTCAGACTGACTGTCCTTGAGACTCAGACTGACTGTTCTTGAGACTGAGACTGACTGTTCTTGAGACTGACTGTCCTTGAGACTGAGACTGACTGTTCTTGAGACTGACTATCCATGAGACTGACTGTTCTTGAGACTGACTATCCTTGAGACTGACTATCCTTGAGACTGACTGTTCTTGAGACTGACTGTCCTCGAGACTGACTATCCTCGAGACTGACTATGCTCGAGACTGACTATCCTTGAGACTGACTATCCTTGAGACTGACTGTTCTTGAGATTGACTATCCTTGAGACTGACTATCCTTGAGACTGACTGTTCTTGAGACTGACTATCCTTGAGACTGACTATCCTTGAGACTGACTATCCTTGAGACTGACTATCCTTTGAGACTGACTGTTCTTGAGACTGACTATCCTTGAGACTGACTATCCTTGAGACTGACTATCCTTGAGACTGACTGTTCTTGAGACTGACTATCCCCTGAGACTGACTATCCTTGAGACTGACTATCCTTGAGACTGACTGTCCTTGAGACTGACTATCCTTGAGACTGACTATCCTTGAGACTGACTATCCTTGAGACTGACTCCCCTTGAGACTGACTATCCTTGAGACTGACTGTTCTTGAGACTGACTGTCCTTGAGACTGACTATCCTTGAGACTGACTATCCTTGAGACTGACTATCCTTGAGACTGACTGTTCTTGAGACTGACTATCCTTGAGACTGACTATCCTTGAGACGGACTATCCTTGAGACTGACTCCCCTTGAGACTGACTCCCTTGAGACTGACTATCCTTGAGACTGACTATCATTGAGACTGACTCCCCTTGAGACTGACTATCCTTGAGACTGACTGTTCTTGAGACTGACTGTCCTTGAGACTGACTATCCTTGAGACTGACTATCCTTGAGACTGACTGTTCTTGAGACTGACTATCCTTGAGACTGACTATCCTTGAGACTGACTCCCCTTGAGACTGACTATCCCTTGAGACTGACTGTTCTTGAGACTGACTGTCCTTGAGACTGACTATCCTTGAGACTGACTGTTCTTGAGACTGACTATCCTTGAGACTGACTATCCTTGAGACTGACTGTTCTTGAGACTGACTGTTCTTGAGACTGAATATCCTTGCATACTTTAGTTTCTTCTGATCATCAAAGAAAACGTGTGTTTGTGCATCTGACATGGTTTAACTCTTGCTGTATGTTTATCTGCCTCTCTGTCTCTCTCTCTATATATATAGACTCTGTTTGTGAAGAAACCTTCGACTCTCTACCTGAAGCTGGACTCTGTGACAGACAGCCTGACCAAGCCTAACCAAGGATCAGAACTCAACTCTCCCTGCACAGGGTACAACACACTGGGTACAACACACTGGGGTACAACACACTGGGGTACAACACACTGGGGTACAACACACTGGGAGTACACACACACACACGCACACACGCACACGCACACACACACACACACACACACACACACACACACACCAGTGGAGGCTCCTCAGAGGAGGAAGGGGAGGAACGTCCTACTCAGTGAATTTCAGAAAAAGAAAAATAGTGAAAAGTTATCCTTGTTATGTAAAATTATGCTAAATATATTCACGTCACCAAATAACTGACTAAAATAATGTAGCTAATTTAGCCTACTCACCAACCTGACTCAAACAGAGAGGAATGCTATTTATGTTAGCTAGCTGGCTAAGGCTATCGAACACTGCTATGTTAGCTAGCTGGCTAAGGCTCTCGAACACTGCTATGTTAGCTAGCTGGCTAAGGCTATCCAACACTGCAACTCTTCCAAGTCATGGTAAGTTTTTAAATTTATTGCCACTGGGGCCTGCCGGTGTAACTGCTAAACTGCTTGCTGTACACTGTACTGCTTGATTGTAGTGGGTTTACTAACGCGTTCGTTCTAGTCACTATGTTGACTATGACCTTAGCTAATATGGTGACAACAATGTTGGCTGTGTGGAGCAGTTAGCGGTTATGATACGAAGGTTTGGCTTGGAGAGGTTTTCCGCCTGGTCACAGACTGCTGTTGTGTTGTCTGTCATAGTTGAAGTGTACCTATGATGAAAATTACAGGCCTCTCTCATCTTTTTTATGTGGGAGAAACGTGCACAATTGGTGGCTGACTAAATACTTTTTTAGTGAAACTGTTACTCAATATGTTTTTTTATGGCCTAATAGTTCCCCCCAAAAAATGTCCTACAAATTTATATTTTGTCATTTTTTTTTGATACTTCAAGTGGTCTTAAAATTCTAAATCAAATAGCTAAATGATGCTTGGCATGACCTTCTTAATAAAACAATTCCATATAGTATAACCCCTCCTCCTTAGTATAACCCCTCCTCCTTAGTATAACCCTCCTCCTTAGTATAACCCCTCCTCCTTAGTATAACCTCCTCCTTAGTATAACCCCTCCTCCTTAGTATAACCCTCCTCTTTAGTATAACCCCTCCTCCTTAGTATAACCCCTCCTCCTTAGTATAACCCCTCCTCCTTAGTATAACCCCTCCTCCTTAGTATAACCCCTCCTCCTTAGTATAACCCCTCCTCCTTAGTATAACCCCTCCTCCTTAGTATAACCCCTCCTCTTTAGTATAACCCCTCCTCCTTAGTATAACCCCTCCTCCTTAGTATAACCCCTCCTCCTTAGTATAACCCCTCCTCCTTAGTATAACCCCTCCTCTTTATTATAACTCCTCCCCTTTAGTATAACCCTTCCTCCTTAGTATAACCCCTCCTCCTTAGTATAACCCCTCCTCTTTAGTATAACTCCTCCTCCTTAGTATAACCCCTCCCCCTTAGTATAACCCCTCCTCTTTAGTATAACCCCTCCTCTTTAGTATAACCCCTCCTCCTTATTATAACTCCTCCTCTTTAGTATAACTCCTCCCCCTTAGTATAACCCCTCCTCTTTAGCATAACTCCTCCTCCTTAGTATAACCCCTCCTCCTTATTATACCCCCTCCTCTTTAGTATAACTCCTCCCCCTTAGTATAACCCCTCCTCTTTAGCATAACTCCTCCTCCTTAGTATAACCCCTCGTCTTTAGTATAACCCCTCCCCCTTAGTATAACCCCTCCTCTTTAGTATAACCCCTCCCCCTTAGTATAACCCCTCCTCTTTAGTATAACCCCTCCCCTTAGTATAACCCCTCCTCTTTAGTATAACCCCTCCCCCTTAGTATAACCCCTCCTCTTTTAGTATAACCTCCCCTTAGTATAACCCCTCCTCTTTAGTATAACCCCTCCCCCTTAGTATAACCCCTCCTCTTTTAGTATAACCCCTCCCCTTAGTATAACCCCTCCTCTTTAGCATAACTCCTCCTCCTTAGTATAACCCCTCGTCTTTAGTATAACCCCTCCCCCTTAGTATAACCCCTCCTCTTTAGTATAGCCCCTCCCCCTTAGTATAACCCCTCCTCTTTAGTATAACCCTCCCCCTTAGTATAACCCCTCCTCTTTAGTATAACCCCTCCCCCTTAGTATAACCCCTCCTCTTTAGTATAACCCCTCCCCCTTAGTATAACCCCTCCTCTTTAGTATAACCCCTCCCCCTTAGTATAACCCCTCCTCTTTATTATAACCCCTCCCCTTAGTATAACCCCCTCCGGGCTTAGCCACTTAATTAAACAGAAGCCAACGGAACAAAACGGGGAGGGAAACTACCTGATTTTTGTTCAATAAGAATCTTGTTTTAGTTGCAAAACAGAATGTTTGCAGTAATGATTACACCCCAGATTAGCTAGATGCAGGCAAGAGTGTACAAGTCTCGATTAGTGCACCTACGTTGTAAACGTTCATTCATAGGTTGTAGCAACCTCATGATGGATAAAGGAAAATGTGATCCTCATGTAGTAGCCTAAACATATCGATGTTACATTGAACTGGGTGAATGGAATATGAACGACAGTCATCAATATGTAGTAGCCTAAACATATCGATGTTACATTGAACTGGGTGAATGGAATATGAACGACAGTCATCAATATGTAGTAGCCTAAACATATCGATGTTACATTGAACTGGGTGAATGGAATATGAACGACAGTCATCAATATGTAGTAGCCTAAACATATCGATGTTACATTGAACTGGGTGAATGGAATATGAACGACAGTCATCAATATGTAGTAGCCTAAACATATCGATGTTACATTGAACTGGGTGAATGGAATATGAACGACAGTCATCTAATATGTAGTAGCCTAAACATATCGATGTTACATTGAACTGGGTGAATGGAATATGAACGACAGTCATCAATATGTAGTAGCCTAAACATATCGATGTTACATTGAACTGGGTGAATGGAATATGAACGACAGTCATCCAATATGTGTAGTAGCCTAAACATATCGATGTTACATTGAACTGGGTGAATGGAATATGAACGACAGTCATCTAATATGTA
>NW_027039642.1:35000-57500 GCF_034236695.1 Oncorhynchus nerka | reverse complement strand
GTGGGTTAACTGCCTTGTTCAGGGGAACAGTGGGTTAACTGCCCTGTTCAGGGGAACAGTGAGTTAACTGCCTTGTTCAGGGGAACAGTGGGTTAACTGCCTTGTTCAGGGGAACAGTGGGTTAACTGCCTTACTCAGGGGAACAATGGGTTAACTGCCTTGTTCAGGGGAACAGTGGGTTAACTGCCTTGTTCAGGGGAACAGTGGGTTAACTGCCTTGCTCAGGGGAACAGTGGGTTAACTGCCCTGTTCAGGGGAACAGTGGGTTAACTGCCTTGTTCAGGGGAACAGTGGGTTAACTGCCTTGTTCAGGGGAATAGTGGGTTAACTGCCTTGTTCACGGGCAGAACAACACATTTTTACCTTGTCAGCTCAGGGATTCAATCCAGCAACCTATTAGTCCAACGC
Source organism: Oncorhynchus nerka (assembly GCF_034236695.1). NCBI lineage: Eukaryota > Metazoa > Chordata > Actinopteri > Salmoniformes > Salmonidae > Oncorhynchus > Oncorhynchus nerka. The sequence continues at coordinate 57,092 of NW_027039642.1, read as the reverse complement.
TCTAAACACTAGGCTACCTGCCGTCCCTACACTCTAACCACTAGGCTACCTGCCGTCCCTACACTCTAACCACTAGGCTACCTGCCGTCCCTACACTCTAACCACTAGGCTACCTGCCATCCCTACACTCTGACCACAAGGCTACCTGCCGTCCCTACACTCTAACCACTAGGCTACCTGCCGTCCCTACTCTCTAACCACTAGGCTACCTGCCGTCCCTACGCTCTAACCACTAGGCTACCAGCCGTCGCTACACTCTAACCACTAGGCTACCTGCCGTCCCTACACTCTAACCACTAGGCTACCTACCGTCCCTACACTCTAACCACTAGGCTACCTGCCGTCCCCACACTCTAACCACTAGTCTACCTGCCGTCCCTACACTCTAACCACTAGGCTACCTGCCGCCTCTACACTCTAACCACTAGGCTACCTGCCGCCCCCACACTCTAACCACTAGGCTACCTGCCGCCCCCACACTCTAACCACTAGGCTACCTGCCGCCCCTACACTCTAGCCACCAGGTTACCTGCCGTCCCTACACTCTAACCACTAGGCTACCTGCCGCCCCTACACTCTAACCACTAGACTACCTGCCGCCCCTACAATCTAACCACTAGGCTACCTGCCGCCCCTACAATCTAACCACTAGGCTACCTGCCACCTCTACGCTCTAACCACTAGGTTACCTGCCGCCCCTACACTCTAACCACCAGGTTACCTGCCGTCCCTACACTCTAACCACTAGACTACCTGCCGTCCCTACACTCTAGCCACCAGGTTACCTGCCGTCCCTCCACTCTAACCACTAGACTACCTGCCGTCCCTACACTCTATCCACTAGGCTACCTGCCGCCCCTACACTCTAACCACTAGGCTACCTGCCGCCCCTACACTCTAACCATTAGGCTACCTGCCGCCCCTACACTCTAACCACTAGGCTACCTGCCGCCCCTACACTCTAACCACTAGGCTACCTGCCGCCCCTACACTCTAGCCACCAGGTTACCTGCCGTCCCTACACTCTAACCACTAGGCTACCTGCCGCCCCTACACTCTAACCACTAGACTACCTGCCACCCCTACAATCTAACCACTAGGCTACCTGCCGCCCCTACACTCTAACCACTAGGCTACCTGCCGGCCCTACACTCTAACCGCTAGGCTACCTGCCGCCCCTACACTCTAACCGCTAGGCTACCTGCCGTCCCTACACTCTAACCGCTAGACTACCTGCCGCCCCTACAATCTCACCACTAGGCTACCTGCCCTACACTACCTCTAACCACTGGGCTACCTGCCGTCCCTACACTCTAACCACTGGGCTACCTGCCGTCCCTACACTCTAACCACTAGACTGCCTGCCGCCCCTACAATCTAACCACTGGGCTACCTGCCGCCCCTACACTCTAACCACTGGGCTACCTGCCGTCCCTACACTCTAACCACTAGACTACCTGCCGCCCCTACAATCTAACCACTGGGCTACCTGCCGCCCCTACACTCTAACCACTAGGCTACCTGCCGTCCCTACAATCTAACCACTAGGCTACCTGCCGCCCCTACACTCTAACCACTAGGCTACCTGCCGCCCCTACACTCTAACCACTAGACTACCTGCCGTCCCTACAATCTAACCACTAGGCTACCTGCAAGCCCTACACTCTAACCACTAGGCTACCTGCCGTCCCTACAATCAACCACTAGGCTACCTGCCGTCCCTACAATCTAACCACTAGGCTACCTGCCGCCCCTACACTCTAACCACTAGGCTACCTGCCGCCCCTACACTCTAACCTCTAGACTATCTGCCGTCCCTACACTCTAACCACTAGGCTACCTGCCGCCTCTACACTCTAACCACTAGTCTACCTGCCGTCCCTACACTCTAACCACTAGGCTACCTGCCGTCCCTACACTCTAACCACTAGGCTACCTGCCGTCCCTACACTCTAACCACTAGGCTACCTGCCGTCCCTACACTCTAACCACTAGGCTACCTGAAGCCCCTACACTCTAACCACTAGACTACCTGCCGTCCCTACAATCTAACCACTAGGCTACCTGCCGCCCCTACACTCTAACCACTAGGCTACCTGCCGCCTCTACACTCTAACCACTAGGCTACCTACCGTCCCTACACTCTAACCACTAGGCTACCTGCCGTCCCTACACTCTAACCACTAGGCTACCTGCCGTCCCTACACTCTAACCACTAGGCTACCTGCCGTCCCTACACTCTAACCACTGGGCTACCTGCGGTCCCTACACTCTAACCACTGGGCTACCTGCCGTCCCTACACTCTAACCACTAGGCTACCTGCCGCCTCTGCACTCTAACCACTGGACTACCTGCCGCCCTACAATCTAACCACTAGGCTACCTGCCGCCCTACACTCTAACCACTAGGCTACCTGCCGTCCCTACACTCTAACCACTGGACTACCTGCCGCCCCCTACAATCTAACCACTAGGCTACCTGCCGCCCCTACACTCTAACCACTAGGCTACCTGCCGTCCCTACAGTCTAACCACTAGGCTACCTGCCGCCCCTACACTCTAACCACTGGGCTACCTGCCACCCCTACACTCTAACCACTAGACTACCTGCCGTCCCTACAATCTAACCACTGGGCTACCTGCCGCCCCTACACTCTAACCACTGGGCTACCTGCCGCCCCTACACTCTAACCACTAGGCTACCTACCGCCCCTACACTCTAACCACTGGGCTACCTACCGTCCCTACACTCTAACCACTAGGCTACCTGCCGCCTCTACACTCTAACCACTGGGCTGCCTGCCGCCTCTGCACTCTAACCACTAGTCTACCTGCCGTCCCTACACTCTAACCACTGGGCTACCTGCCGTCCCTACACTCTAACCACTGGGCTACCTGCCGTCCCTACACTCTAACCACTGGGCTACCTGCCGTCCCTACACTCTAACCACTGGGCTACCTGCCGCCCCCTACACTCTAACCACTAGACTACCTGCCGCCCCTACAATCTAACCACTAGGCTACCTGCCGCCTACACTCTAACCACTAGGCTACCTGCCGTCCCTACACTCTAACCACTAGACTACCTGCCGCCCCTACAATCTAACCACTAGGCTACCTGCCGCCCCTACACTCTAACCACTAGGCTACCTGCCGTCCCTACAATCTAACCACTAGGCTACCTGCCGCCCCTACACTCTAACCACTAGGCTACCTGCCGCCCCTACACTCTAACCACTAGACTACCTGCCGTCCCTACAATCTAACCACTAGGCTACCTGCCGCCCCTACACTCTAACCACTAGGCTACCTGCCGTCCCTACAATCTAACCACTAGGCTACCTGCCGTCCCTACAATCTAACCACTAGGCTACCTGCCGCCCCTACACTCTAACCACTAGGCTACCTGCCGCCCCTACACTCTAACCTCTAGACTACCTGCCGTCCCTACACTCTAACCACTAGGCTACCTGCACTTCCTCTACACTCTAACCACTAGTCTACCTGCCGTCCCTACACTCTAACCACTAGGCTACCTGCAAGTCCCTACACTCCCTAGGCACTCTAACCACTGGCTACCTGCCGTCCCTACACTCTAACCACTAGGCTACCTGCCGTCCCTACACTCTAACCACTGGCTACCTGCCTCCCCTACACTCTAACCACTAGACTACCTGCCGTCCCTACACTCTAACCACTAGGCTACCTGCCGCCCCTACACTCTAACCACTGGCTACCTGCCGCCTCTACACTCTAACCACTGGGCTACCTACCGTCCCTACACTCTAACCACTAGGCTACCTGCCGTCCCTACACTCTAACCACTAGGCTACCTGCCGTCCCTACACTCTAACCACTAGGCTACCTGCCGCCCTACACTCTAACCACTAGGCTACCTGCCGTCCCTACACTCTAACCACTAGGCTACCTGCCGTCCCTACACTCTAACCACTAGGCTACCTGCCGCCCTACACTCTAACCACTAGTCTACCTGCCGTCCCTACACTCTAACCACTGGGCTACCTGCCGTCCCTACACTCTAACCACTAGACTACCTGCCGTCCCTACACTCTAACCACTAGGCTACCTGCCGCCTACACTCTAACCACTAGGCTACCTGCCGCCCCTACACTCTAACCACTAGGCTACCTACCCACTAGGCTCCCTACACTCTAACCACTAGGCTACCTGCACCCTACACTCTAACCACTAGTCTACCTGCCGCCTCTACACTCTAACCACTAGTCTACCTGCCGCCTCTACACTCTAACCACTAGGCTACCTGCCGTCCCTACACTCTAACCACTAGGCTACCTGCCGTCCCTACACTCTAACCACTAGGCTACCTGCCGCCTCTACACTCTAACCACTAGTCTACCTGCCGCCTCTACACTCTAACCACTAGGCTACCTACCGTCCGTACACTCTAACCACTAGGCTACCTGCCATCCCTACACTCTAACCACTAGGCTACCTGCCGCCCCTACACTCTAACCACTAGGCTACCTGCCGCCCTACACTCTAACCACTGGCTACCTGCCGCCCTACACTCTAACCACTAGGCTACCTGCCGTCCCTACACTCTAACCACTAGGCTACCTGCCGCCCCTACACTCTAACCACTAGGCTACCTGGACGTCCCTACACTCTAACCACTAGGGCTACCTGCCGCCCTACACTCTAACCACTAGGCTACCTGCCGCCTCTACACTCTAACCACTAGTCTAACCACTAGCTACCTGCCTCACACTCTAACCACTAGGCTACCTGCCGCCCTACACTCTAACCACTAGGCTACCTGCCGTCCTCTACACTCTAACCACTAGGCTACCTGCCGCCCTACACTCTAACCACTAGGCTACCTGCCGTCCCTACACTCTAACCACTAGGCTACCTGCCGTCCCTACACTCTAACCACTAGGCTACCTGCCACCCCCTACACTCTAACCACTAGACTACCTGCCACTGGGCCCCTACAATCAACCACTGGCTACCTGCCGCCCCTACACTCTAACCACTGGGCTACCTGCCACCCTACACTCTAACCACTAGGCTGCCTGCCGTCCTACACTCTAACCACTAGGCTACCTGCCAGCGCCCTGCACACTCTAACCACTGGCTACCCTGCCCTACACTCTAACCACTAGGCTACCTGCCGTCCCACTCTAACCACTAGGCTGCCGCCCCTACACTCTAACCACTGCTACCTACCGCCCCTACACTCTAACCACTGGGCTACCCTGCCGCCCTACACTCTAACCACTAGGCTACCTGCCACCCTACACTCTAACCACTAGGCTACCTGCCGTCCCTACACTCTAACCACTGGGCTGCCTGCCGCCCCTACACTCTAACCACTGGGCTACCTGCCGTCCCCTACACTCTAACCTCTAACTAGACTACCTGCCGCCCTACACTCTAACCACTAGGCTACCTGCCGCCCTACACTCTAACCACTAGGCTACCTGCCGCCCCTACCACTCTAACACTAACCACTAGGCTACCTGCCGTCCCTACACTCTAACCACTAGGCTACCTGCCGCCCCTACACTCTAACCACTAGTCTACCTCTAACCACTAGCTACCTGCCTACCTCTAACCACTAATCACCTGTCTACCTGCCGCCTACACTCTAACCACTAGGCTACCTACCGTCCCTACACTCTAACCACTAGGCTACCTGCCGCCCCTACCTCTAACCACTAGGCTACCTGCCGCCTCTCACACTCTAACCACTAGTCTACCTGCCGCCTCTACCTCTAACCACTAGGCTACCTGCCGTCCCTACACTCTAACCACTGGGCTACCTGCCGTCCCTACACTCTAACCACTAGGCTACCTGCCGTCCCTACACTCTAACCACTAGGCTACCTGCCGCCCCTACACTCTAACCACTAGGCTACCTGCCGCCCTACACTCTAACCACTAGGCTACCTGCCGCCCCTACACTCTAACCACTAGGCTACCTGCCGCCCTACACTCTAACCACTAGGCTACCTGCCGCCACTCTACACTCTCTAACCACTGGGCTACCTGCCGTCCCTACACTCTAACCACTAGGCTACCTGCCGCCCCTACCGTCCCTGCGCCTCTACACTCTAACCACTAGGCTACCTAACACAACCACTAGGCTACCTGCCGTCCCTACACTCTAACCACTAGGCTACCAGCCGCCCTACACTCTAACCACTAGGCTACCTGCCGCCCTACACTCTAACCACTAGGCTACCTGCCGCCCTACACTCTAACCACTAGGCTACCTGCCGCCCCTGCACTCTAACCACTAGGCTACCTGCCGCCCCTGCACTCTAACCACTGGCTACCTGCCGCCCTGCACTCTAACCACTAGGCTACCTGCCGCCCCACACTCTAACCACTAGGCTACCTGCCATCCCTACACTCTAACCACTAGGCTACCTGCCGCCCTACACTCTAACCACTAGGCTACCTGCCGCCACTCTAACCACTAGTCTACTGCCGCTCTACCAACCACTAGGCTACCTACCGTCCCTACACTCTAACCACTAGGCTACCTGCCGTCCCTACACTCTAACCACTAGGCTACCTGCCGACCCTACTCTCTAACCACTAGGCTACCTGCCGCCCCTACACTCTAACCACTAGGCTACCTGCCGTCCCTACACTCTAACCACTAGGCTACCTGCAGTTCCTTACTACCGCTTTCAGTTGTTATTGTACTTGCCGATTTACCACATAAGAAATACATTATCCATAAGCACACACCCATATACCTACATGTATTATCTATAATCTTCCTTCTCTCTCTCTCTCTCTCTCTCCCTCTCCCTCTCTCTCTCTCTCTCCCTCTCTCTCTCTCTCTCTCTCTCCCTCTCTCTGTCTCTCTCTCTCTCTCTCTCTCTCTCCCTCTCTCTCTCTCTCTCTCTCTCTCTCTCTCTCTCTCTCTCTCTCTCTCCCTCTCTCTGTCTCTCTCTCTCTCTCTCTCTCCCTCCTCTCTCTGTCTCTCTCTCTCTCTCTCTCTCTCTCTCTCTCTCTCTCTCTCTCTCTCTCCCTCTCTCTCTCTCTCTCTCTCCCCCTCCAAGTAGGAGTTTTGAGGAGATAGAGGCCCAGATCACAGCCCAGATGAAGACTCCTGTGTTGGGCTCCAGACCTGGTCCAGAAGGGTCTCGACCCGGTCTTGAGGGGTCCACTGGAGAGAAAGAGAAGACCAGGAAGAGAGAGAGCCAGTCACTCAGCCGGACACAGAGCACAGACATTGAGCATGGTGCGGTGAGTAGGACAGCACTGAACTGCCTGGCTGTCAATCTACCGCACTAAAGCAAAAGAAAATCCAGAAGAAAATGTATCATTGCATTTACAGTATGTTTCTCATCATCTTTCATCTGCATGTGACAGTTATTTGCATCAGGCTCCTCTCAGGATACAATGTTACGTCAAATTTTCTTTCCCGGGTTCACTATGCCGAGGCCTCTCTTAATCCATACCACTGGCTGTCTGTGTTATTGTCATGTGGTCATGTAGACACTAGAGGGCGACAATGACAACCCTAAATACTGTACGGTATAGCCTAGGTTGTAGACGCAGAAGTTGATGCTCAATAGGTACATTAACCTCATCAGCTACTCTGAATGCCCTGTCATAAGTTAGCTACCATAAAGTAAATACCATAAAGTAACTACAATATAGTAACTACCATAAACTAACTACCATAAACTAACTACCATACACTAACTACCATACACTAACTACCATAAACTAACTACCATAAACTAACTACCATAAAGTAACTACCATAAAGTAACTACAATATAGTAACTACAATATAGTAACTACCATATAGTAACTACAATATAGTAACTACAATAAAGTAACTACCATAAAGTAACTACCATAAAGTAACTACCATATAGTAACTACCATATAGTAACTACAATATAGTAACTACAATATAGTAACTACCATAAAGTAACTACAATATAGTAACTACCATAAAGTAACTACAATATAGTAACTACCATAAAGTAACTACAATATAGTAACTACCATAAAGTAACTACCATAAAGTAACTACAATATAGTAACTACCATAAAGTAACTACAATATAGTAACTACCATAAAGTAACTACAATATAATAACTACCATAAAGTAACTACCATAAGTTAGCTACCATAAACTAACTACCAGAAGTTACCTACCAGCCAGCTGCAAACAACACACCTCAGTCTCAGCTACCCAGCTCCCAACCTCCTGCTGACAATGCCCAATGCTTTGCTTCGCAATGCTGCCCCCTCCATGCTCCGCTCCTCGCCCCGCTCCTGGCCCTCCTCCTCCTCCCTGCTGCCAACCTCTGTAGAAACCCACCCAGGGCTCTATGGAGGTCCAAGGTCCAGGCCCTGGCCCATCCCCAGACGTACCCTTCTTAGCCAGGCTGTCTGAGTGCCCTGACCCCTAGCCTACCTGGAGGCTGTGGAGACTGACCTGGCAGAGACCAACCCCACTGCTTTCGCCCTCAAACTACAGGTGTGTTGATTAGAGTCAGACAGTGTGCTGTGCTCCCCTCCCTCGCGTGCCAACCTCCTTCCGTTTGGATCCTCTCTATCCCTCGTAGTCATACTATTGATAAATCATAGCTATACTATTGATAAATCATAGCTATACTATTGATAAATCATAGCTATACTATTGATAAATCATAGCTATACTATTGATAAATCGTAGTTATATTATTGATAAATGAGATTGTCTGTGTTTACTCTAATGTGTATGTCTCCCGTTGTTTTCAACATGTTTTCTAGTCTGTTGTCTAGTCTGTTGTCTAGTCTGTTGTCTAGTCTGTCGTCTAGTCTGTGGCTAGTCTGTTGTCTAGTCTGTTGTCTAGTATGTTGTCTAGTCTGTTGTCTAGTCTGTCGTCTGGTCTGTCTTCTAGTCTGTCGTTTAGTCTGTCGTCTAGTCTGTCGTCTAGTTTGCTGTCTAGTCTGTTGTCTAGTCTGTTGTCTAGTCTGTTGTCTATCTAGTCTGTTGTCTAGTCTGTTGTCTAGTCTGTTGTTTAGTCAGTTGTCTAGTCTGTCGTTTAGTCTGTTGTCTAGTCTGTTGTTTAGTCAGTTGTCTAGTCTGTTGTCTAGTCTGTTGTCTAGTCTGTTGTCTATCTAGTCTGTTGTCTATCTAGTCTGTTGTCTAGTCTGTTGTCTAGTCTGTTGTCTAGTCTGTTATATAGTCTGTTGTCTAGTCTGTTGTCTAGTCTGTTGTCTAGTCTGTTGTCTAGTCTGTTGTCTAGTCTGTTATATAGTCTGTTATCTAGTCTGTTATCTAGTCTGTTGTCTAGTCTGTTGTCTAGTCTGTTGTCTAGTCTGTTGTCTAGTCTGTTGTCTAGTCTGTTGTCTAGTCTGTTGTCTATCTAGTCTGTTGTCTAGTCTGTTGTCTATCTAGTCTGTTGTCTAGTCTGCTGTCTAGTCTGTTATCTAGTCTGTTGTCTAGTCTGTTGTCTATCTAGTCTGTTGTCTAGTCTGCTGTCTAGTCTGTTATATAGTCTGTTGTCTAGTCTGTTGTCTAGTCTGTTGTCTAGTCTGTTGTCTATCTAGTCTGTTGTCTAGTCAGTTGTTTAGTCAGTTGTCTAGTCTGTTATATAGTCTGTTGTCTAGTCTGTTGTCTAGTCTGTTGTCTAGTCTGTTGTCAATCTAGTCTGTTGTCTAGTCTGTTGTCTAGTCTGTTGTCTAGTCTGTTGTTTAGTCAGTTGTCTAGTCTGTTGTCTAGTCTGTTGTCTAGTCTGTTGTCTATCTAGTCTGTTGTCTATCTAGTCTGTTGTCTAGTCAGTTGTTTAGTCAGTTGTCTAGTCTGCTGTCTAGTCTGTTGTCTATCTAGTCTGTTGTCTATCTAGTCTGTTGTCTATCTAGTCTGTTGTCTAGTCTGTTGTCTAGTCTGTTGTCTAGTCTTTTGTCTAGTCTGTTGTCTAGTCTGTTGTCTAGTCTGTTGTCTAGTCTTTTGTCTAGTCTGTTGTCTAGTCTGTTGTCTAGTCTGTTGTCTAGTCTGTTGTCTAGTCTGTTATATAGTCTGTTATCTAGTCTGTTGTCTAGTCTGTTGTCTATCTAGTCTATTGTCTAGTCTATTGTCTAGTCTGTTGTCTAGTCTGTTGTCTAGTCCGTTGTCTAGTCTGTTGTCTATCTAGCCAGTTGTCTAGTCTGTTGTCTAGTCTGTTGTCTAGTCTGTTGTCTAGTCTGTCGTCTAGTCTGTTGTCTAGTCTGTTGTCTAGTCTGTTGTCTATCTAGTCTGCTGTCTAGTCTGTTGTCTAGTCTGCTGTCTAGTCTGTTATATAGTCTGTTGTCTAGTCTGTTGTCTAGTCTGTTGTCTAGTCTGTTGTCTAGTCTGTTGTCAATCTAGTCTGTTGTCTAGTCTGTTGTCTAGTCTGTTGTCTAGTCTGTTGTTTAGTCAGTTGTCTAGTCTGTTGTCTAGTCTGTTGTCTAGTCTGTTGTCTATCTAGTCTGTTGTCTATCTAGTCTGTTGTCTATCTAGTCTGTTGTCTAGTCTGTTGTCTAGTCTGTTGTCTAGTCTGTTATATAGTCTGTTGTCTAGTCTGTTGTCTAGTCTTTTGTCTAGTCTGTTGTCTAGTCTGTTGTCTAGTCTGTTGTCTAGTCTGTTGTCTAGTCTGTTATATAGTCTGTTATCTAGTCTGTTGTCTAGTCTGTTGTCTATCTAGTCTATTGTCTAGTCTATTGTCTAGTCTGTTGTCTAGTCTGTTGTCTAGTCTGTTGTCTAGTCCGTTGTCTAGTCTGTTGTCTATCTAGCCAGTTGTCTAGTCTGTTGTCTAGTCTGTTGTCTAGTCTGTCGTCTAGTCTGTTGTCTAGTCTGTTGTCTAGTCTGTTGTCTATCTAGTCTGCTGTCTAGTCTGTTGTCTAGTCTGCTGTCTAGTCTGTTGTCTAGTCTGTTGTCTAGTCTGTTGTCTATCTAGTCAGTTGTCTAGTCAGTTGTTTAGTCAGTTGTCTAGTCTGTTTAAAAATATGTTGTCTAGTCTGTTGTCTAGTCTGTTGTCTAGTCTGTTGTCTAGTGTGTTGTCTAGTCTGTTGTCTATCTAGTCTGTTGTCTAGTCAGTTGTTTAGTCAGTTGTCTAGTCTGTTGTCTAGTCTGTTGTCTAGTCTGTTGTCTATCTAGTCTGTTGTCTATCTAGTCTGTTGTCTAGTCTGTTGTCTAGTCTGTTGTCTAGCCTGTTGTCTAGTCTGTTATATAGTCTGTTGTCTAGTCTGTTGTCTAGTCTGTTGTCTAGTCAGTTATCTAGTCTGTTGTCTAGTCTGTTGTCTATCTAGTCTATTGTCTAGTCTATTGTCTAGTCTGTTGTCTAGTCTGTTGTCTAGTCTGTCATCTAGTCTGTCGTCTATTCTGTCGTCTAGTCTGTTGTCTAGTCTGTTGTCTAGTCTGTTGTCTATCTAGTCTGCTGTCTAGTCTGTCGTTTAGTCTGTTGTCTAGTCTGTTGTCTAGTCAGTTGTCTAGTCAGTTGTCTAGTCAGTTGTCTAGTCTGTTGTCTAGTCTGTTGTCTAGTCTGCTGTCTAGTCTGTTGTCTAGTCTGTTGTCTAGTCTGTTGTCGCGCCAGTTGTCTAGTCTGTTTAAAAATATGTTGTCTAGTCTGTTGTCTAGTCTGTTGTCTAGTCTGTTGTCTAGTCTGTTGTCTAGTGTGTTGTCTAGTGTGTTGTCTAGTCAGTTGTCTAGTCTGTTGTCTAGTGTGTTGTCTAGTGTGTTGTCTAGTCAGTTGTCTACTCTGTTGTCTAGTCTGTTGTCTAGTCTGTTGTCTATCTAGTCTATTGTCTCGTCTATTGTCTCGTCTAGTCTGTTGTCTAGTCAGTTGTCTACTCTGTTGTCTAGTCTGTTGTCTAGTCTGTTGTCTAGTCTGTTGTCTATCTAGTCTGCTGTCTAGTCTGTTGTCTAGTCTGTTGTCTAGTCTGTTGTCTAGTCTGTTGTCTATCTAGTCTGCTGTCTTGTCTGCTGTCTAGTCTGTTGTCTAGTCTGTTGTCTAGTCTGCTGTCTAGTCTGCTGTCCAGTCTGCTGTCTAGTCTGTTGTCTAGTCTGTTGTCTATCTAGTCTGCTGTCTAGTCAGTTGTCTAGTCTGTTGTCTAGTCTGTTGTCTAGTCTGTTGTCTAGTCTGTTGTCTATCTAGTCTGTTGTCTAGTCTGTTGTCTAGTCTGTTGTCTAGTCTGTTGTCTAGTCTGTTGTCTATCTAGTCTGTTGTCTAGTCTGTTGTCTAGTCTGTTGTCTAGTCTGTTGTCTAGTCTGTCGTCTATTCTGTCGTCTAGTCTGTTGTCTATCTAGTCTGTTGTCTAGTCTGTTGTCTAGTCTGTTGTCTAGTCTGTTGTCCCGCCAGTTGCCTAGTCTGTTTAAAAATATGTTGTCTAGTCTGTTGTCTAGTCTGTTGTCTAGTCTTTTTTCTAATATGTTGTCTAGTCTGTTGTCTAGTCTGTGGTGTAGTCTGTTGTCTAGTCTGTTGTGTAGTCTGTTGTCTAGTCTGTTGTCTAGTCTGTTGTCGAGTCTGTTGTCTAGTCTGTTGTCTAGTCTGTTGTCTAGTCTGTTGTCTATCTAGTCTGCTGTCTAGTCTGTTGTCTAGTCTGTTGTCTATCTAGTCTGTTGTCTAGTCTGTTGTCTAGTCTGTTGTCTAGTCTGTTGTCTATCTAGTCTGCTGTCTAGTCAGCTGTCTAGTCTGTTGTCCCGCCAGTTGTCTAGTCTGTTGTCTAGTCTGTTGTCTAGTCTGTTGTGTAGTCTGTTGTCTAGTCTGTTGTCTAGACTGTTGTCTAGTCTTTTTTCTAATATGTTGACTAGTCTGTTGTCTAGTCTGTAGTGTAGTCTGTTGTCTAGTCTGTTGTGTAGTCTGTTGTCTAGTCTGTTGTCTAGTCTGTTGTCTAGTCTGTTGTCTAGTCTGTGGTGTAGTCTGTTGTCTAGTCTGTTGTCTAGTCTATTGTCGAGTCTGTTGCCTAGTCTGTTGTCTAGTGTGTTGTCTAGTCTTTTTTCTAATATTTTCTAGTCTTTTTTCTAATATGTTGTCTAGTCTGTCGTCTAGTCTGTTGTGTAGTCTGTTGTGTAGTCTGTTGTCTAGTCTGTTGTCTAGTCTGTTGTCGAGTCTGTTGTTGAGTCTGTTGCCTAGTCTGTTGTCCAGTCTGTTGTCTAATCTGTTGTTATTGATAAATCATCGAGTCATAAGGTGTGAGAGTAGGTACTGTAGTTGAGAGTGGGTACTGTAAGTGAGAGTGTGAGTACTGTAGGTGAGAGTGTGGGTACTGTAGGTGAGAGTGTGGGTACTGTAGGTGAGAGTGGGTACTGTAGGTGAGAGTGTGGGTACTGTAGTTGAGAGTGGGTACTGTAGGTGAGAGTGGGTACTGTAGGTGAGAATGTGGGTACTGTAGGTGAGAGTGTGGGTACTGTAGTTGAGAGTGGGTACTGTAGTTGAGAGTGGGTACTGTAGGTGAGAATGTGGGTACTGTAGGTGAGAATGTGGGTACTGTAGGTGAGAGTGTGGGTACTGTGGGTGAGAGTATGGTTACTGGAGGTGAGAATGTGGGTACTGTAGGTGAGAGTGGGTACTGTAGGTGAGGAATGTGGGTACTGTAGGTGAGAGTGGGTACTGTAGGTGAGTGTGGGTACTGTAGGTGAGAGTGTGGGTACTGTAGTTGAGAGTGGGTACTGTAGGTGAGAATGTGGGTACTGTAGGTGAGAATGTGGGTACTGTGGGTGAGAGTGTGGGTACTGTAGGTGAGAGTATGGTTACTGGAGGTGAGAATGTGGGTACTGTAGGTGAGAGTGGGTACTGTAGGTGAGAATGTGGGTACTGTAGGTGAGAGTGGGTACTGTAGGTGAGTGTGGGTACTGTAGGTGAGAATGTGGGTACTGTAGGTGAGAGTGTGGGTACTGTAGGTGAGAGTGTGGGTACTGTAGGTGAGAATGTGGGTACTGTGGGTGAGAGTGTGGGTACTGTAGGTGAGAGTGGGTACTGTAGTTGAGAGTGGGTACTGTAGGTGAGAATGGGCACTGTAGGTGAGAGTGGGTACTGTAGGTGAGTGTGGGTACTGTAGGTGAGAGTGTGGGTACTGTAGGTGAGAGTGTGGGTACTGTAGGTGAGTGTGGGTATTGTAGGTGAGAGTGTGGGTACTGTGGGTGAGTGTGGGTACTGTAGTTGAGAGTGTGGGTACTGTGGTGAGAGTGTGGTTACTGTAGGTGAGAGTGGGTACTGTAGGTGAGAATGTGGGTACTGTAGGTGAGAGTGGGTACTGTAGGTGAGAATGTGGGTACTGTCGTGAGAGTGGGTACTGTAGATGAGAGTGTGGGTACTGTAGTTGAGAGGGTACTGTAGTTGAGAATGTGGGTACTGTAGGTGAGAGTGGGTACTGTAGGTGAGAATGTGGGTACTGTAGGTGAGAGTGGGTACTGTAGGTGAGTGTGGGTACTGTAGGTGAGAATGTGGGTACTGTAGTTGAGAGTGGGTACTGTAGGTGAGGTGGGTACTGTAGGTGAGAGTGGGTACTATAGGTGAGAGTGGGTACTGTAGGTGAGAATGTGGGTACTGTAGGTGAGTGTGAACTGTAGGTGAGGAAGTGGGTACTGTAGGTGAGAGTGTGGGTACTGTGGGTGAGAGTGTGGGTACTGTAGGTGAGAGTGTGGGTACTGTAGGTGAGAGTGTGGGTACTGTAGGTGAGAATGTGGGTACTGTAGGTGAGAGTGGGAACTGTAGTTGAGAGTGTGGGTACTGTAGGTGAGAGTGTGGGTACTGTAGGTGAGAGTGGGTACTGTAGGTGAGAATGTGGGTACTGTAGGTGAGAGTGTGTACTGTAGGTGAGTGTGGGTACTGTAGGTGAGAATGTGGGTACTGTAGGTGAGAGTGGGTACTGTAGGTGAGTGTGGGTACTGTAGGTGAGAATGTGGGTACTGTAGGTGAGAGTGGGTACTATAGGTGAGAGTGTGGGTACTGTAGGTGAGCGTGTGGGTACTGTAGGTGAGAGTGTGGGTACTGTAGGTGAGAGTGTGGGTACTGTAGGTGAGAGTGGGTACTGTGAGGTGAGAATGTGGGTACTGTAGGTGAGAATGTGGGTACTGTAGGTGAGAGTGGGTACTGTAGGTGAGTGTACTGTAGGTGAGTGTGGGTACTGTAGGTGAGTGTGGGTACTGTAGGTGAGAATGTGGGTACTGTAGGTGAGAGTGGGTACTATAAGTGAGAAGTAAGTAGCCTAGGTGTGTGTAACTCAACCTCTGGTTCTGTATGTCTCCCCTGCCCCTTTCCTCCACCCTCCCGCAACACCCCCTCCCACCTCCTCCCAACCCCTTCTTCTCTCTTCCTCCCTCCCTCTCCCCCTCTACCCCTCTCCTCCACCCCTTCCTCTCTCTTCCTCCCTCCCTCTCCCTCTACCCCTCTCCTCCACCCCTTCCTCTCTCTTCCTCCCTCCCTCTCCCCCTCTCCTCCACCCCTTCCTCTCTCTTACCTGCGTCTCAGGAGGAACTGGTTCTAGCTGCTCTGAGGATAGAGGCTCTTCAGGTAGCCAAATACATCTCAGACAGCCCCTCCCTCTCCACTGTCACCCCCCAGGTACTGAGCTGAGCCAGCCTGCACCTGTACCTGCTCTCTCTCTGTGTGTGCTAGTGCTTGTGTGTGTGTGTGTGTGTGTGTGTGTGCGTGTGTGTGTGTGTGTGTGTGTGTGTGTGTGTGCGCGCGAGCAGCATGAGCGTGTCTCAGCCTGCCTCCCCCTCCCCCCTCTAGTCACACCATTGTGTGTGTGTGTGTGTGTGTGTGTGTGTGTGTGTGTGTGTGTGTGTGTGTGTGAGAGCAGCATGAGCGTGTCTCAGCCTGCCTCCCCCTCCCCCTCTAGTCACACCATTGTGTGTGTGTGTGTGTGTGTGTGTGTGTGTGTGTGTGTGTGTGTGTGTGTGTGTGTGTGTGTGTGCTTGAACCCATGGCCATTACTAAACAATAACAGCAACATCAACCGTCTCTGCCCCTCCCCTTTTTTTCCCCGTGTGACATCACTAACACGGCTTCCAGACCATGACCTCCAATCTCCTGAACCAATTAACTTAAAGGGTGCTGGGCCTTTTCTTTTCTTGGCTGTGTATCAAACATGTCGGCTACCGACCTGAGCATGTCGGCTACCGGCCTGGGCATGTCGGCTACCGGCCTGAGAGCATGTCGGCTACCGGCCCGAACAGGAGAGGCTTCCATTAACACTGACGTGACCTGGGAATTTTGGAGAGTAACCAGTATTTTGTGACCCTCCTCATTCCTCAATCTGACGGGAGAGAGTGAAGCAGGACGATCAGCGACTCTTGAGCCTTTTATCTGTAATCTCACATTCCTGTTTTCTGACTGACTGACTTTGTCTCTAAATAACCCAACAAGCCCCCACATCTTTGCCGCCTTGCTTCAGAAGAGAGTCAGTAGAAGTTTCCAGATACAGATGGTTCATTTATCTTCCATCTAAAGTCTGTAGTGAAACTATGTGTAGTCACACCAGATGAAAGTTAAGATAGGTCCGTTGGGTAGGACTAGTCAGGAGATAGGTCCGTTGGGTAGGACTAGTCAGGAGATAGGGCCGTTGGGTAGGACTAGTCAGGAGATAGGGCCGTTGGGTAGGACTAGTCAGGAGATAGGGCCGTTGGGTAGGACTAGTCAGGAGATAGGTCCGTTGGGTAGGACTAGTCAGGAGATAGGTCCGTTGGGTAGGACTAGTCAGGAGATAGGTCCGTTGGGTAGGACTAGTCAGGAGATAGGTCCGTTGGGTAGAACTAGTCAGGAGATAGGTCCGTTGGGTAGGACTAGTCAGGAGATAGGGCCGTTGGGTAGGACTAGTCAGGAGATAGGTCCGTTGGATAGGACTAGTCAGGAGATAGGGCCGTTGGGTAGGACTAGTCAGGAGATAGGTCCGTTGGGTAGGACTAGTCAGGAGATAGGTCCGTTGGGTAGGACTAGTCAGGAGATAGGTCCGTTGGGTAGGACTAGTCAGGAGATAGGGCCGTTGGGTAGGACTAGTCAGGAGATAGGGCCGTTGGGTAGGACTAGTCAGGAGATAGGTCCGTTGGGTAGGACTAGTCAGGAGATAGGTCCGTTGGGTAGAACTAGTCAGGAGATAGGTCCGTTGGGTAGGACTAGTCAGGAGATAGGGCCGTTGGGTAGGACTAGTCAGGAGATAGGGCCGTTGGGTAGGACTAGTCAGGAGATAGGTCCGTTGGGTAGGACTAGTCAGGAGATAGGGCCGTTAGGTAGGACTAGTCAGGAGATAGGGCCGTTGGGTAGGACTAGTCAGGAGATAGGGCCGTTGGGTTAGGACTAGTCAGGAGATAGGGCCGTTGGGTAGGACTAGTCAGGAGATAGGGCCGTTGGGTAGGACTAGTCAGGAGATAGGGCCGTTGGGTAGGACTAGTCAGGAGATAGGTCCGTTGGGTAGGACTAGTCAGGAGATAGGGCCGTTGGGTAGGACTAGTCAGGAGATAGGTCCGTTGGGTAGGACTAGTCAGGAGATAGGGCCGTTGGGTAGGACTAGTCAGGAGATAGGGCGTTGGGTAGGACTAGTCAGGAGATAGGGCCGTTGGGTAGGACTAGTCAGGAGATAGGGCCGTTGGGTAGGACTAGTCAGGAGATAGGGCCGTTGGGTAGGACTAGTAAGGAGATAGGGCCGTTGGGTAGGACTAGTCAGGAGATAGGGCCGTTGGGTAGGACTAGTCAGGAGATAGGGCCGTTGGGTAGGACTAGTCAGGAGATAGGGCCGTTGGGTAGGACTAGTCAGGAGATAGGGCCGTTGGGTAGGACTAGTCAGGAGATAGGGCCGTTGGGTATGACTATTCAGGAGATAGGGCCGTTGGGTAGGACTAGTCAGGAGATAGGGCCGTTGGGTAGGACTAGTCAGGAGATAGGGCCGTTGGGTAAGACTAGTCAGGAGATAGGGCCGTTGGGTAGGACTAGTCAGGAGATTGGTCTGTTGGGTAGGACTAGTCAGGAGATTGGTCCGTTGGGTAGGACTAGTCAGGAGATAGGTCCGTTGGGTAGGACTAGTCAGGAGATAGGGCCGTTGGGTAGGACTAGTCAGGAGATAGGGCCGTTGGGTAGGACTAGTCAGGAGATAGGTCCGTTGGGTAGGACTAGTCAGGAGATAGGTCCGTTGGGTAGGACTAGTCAGGAGATAGGGCCGTTGGGTAGGACTAGTCAGGCGATAGGGCCGTTGGGTAGGACTAGTCAAGAGATAGGGCCGTTGGGTAGGACTAGTCAGGAGATAGGTCCGTTGGGTAGGTCAGGGTCACTACAACGTTGTTTCACGTTAGGGAAAGGTGCATGATGTAACATCTTGATGTTAGATGGTTCCTAGCCCTGAAAGTAGTCTATGGGCCAGGAGAAACTGTCTAACATTTTATTTACATATTTTTTTATTTCATCTTTACTTAACTAAGCAAGTCAGTTAAGAACAAATTCTTTACAATGACGGCCTACCAAAAGGCGTAAGGCCTCCTATGGGGACGGGGCTGGGATTAAAAACAAATTAAATTAAAATACAGGACATAACACACATCACGACAAGAGAGACACCACAACACTACAGAGAGACACCACAGCACTACAGAGAGACACCACAGCACTACAGAGAGACACCACAGCACTACAGAGAGACACCACAGCACTACAGAGAGACATCACAACACTACATAGAGACACCACAACACTAGATAGAAACACCACAACACTACGTAGAGACACCACAACACTACATAGAGACACCAAATCACTACGTAGAGACACCACACCACTACGTAGAGACACCACACCACTACGTAGAGACACCACAACACTACATAGAGACACCACAACACTACATAGAGACACCACAACACTACAGAGAGACACCACACCACTACGTAGAGACACCACACCACTACGTAGAACACCTAACACTACAGAGAGACACCACACCACTACGTAGAGACACCACACCACTACGTAGAGACACCACACCACTACGTAGAGACACCACAACACTACATAGAACACCACAACACTACGTAGAGACACCACAACACTGACTTTATACACTGCACTCTTTGAGGTAGTTAGCAGGTTAACCAGGCCAAAGATCTCTCAGAGACATCAATACTCCTTAGAGACACCAATAGTCCTTAGCCCGGCCCACAAGAATGGAGTGATTTACTACAGTGGTTCCCAAACATTCAACCTCCAGCTGTGTATCCCCTCTAGCACCAGGGTCATGATCGCCGTAGAAGCGAACCAAAATGAAGCGTGGTATGTGCTCATGATGATATTTTAATTAAAGAAAACACTGAACACTGAATACAAAACAAAAAACGACCGTGAAGCTATAAAAACTGTGTTGACACAAGCAACTAACATAGACAATCACCCACAATGACAAAACAGGCTACCTAAATATGGTTCCCAATCAGAGACAACGACTAACACCTGCCTCTGATTGAGAACCATATCAGAGCCAAACACAGAAACAGACAAACTAGACATCCAACATAGAATGCCCACTCAGATGACACCTGACCAAACAAAACCTATAAACATACAAAGCAAACTATGGTCAGGCGTGACAACCAGGGTCAGCTGTACCTCTAGCCCCCAGGGTCATCTGTACCCCTCTAGCCCCAGGGTCAGCTGTACCACCTCTAGCCCCCAGGGGTCAGCTGTACCCCTCTAGCCCCAGGGTCATCTGTACCTCTTCTAGCCCCAGGGTCAGCTGTACCACCTCTAGCCCCAGGGTCAGCTGTACCCCCTCTAGCCCCAGGGTCATCTGTACCCCTTCTAGCCCCAGGGTCAGCTGGGCCCCCTCTGGCCCCAGGGTCAGCTGTGCCACCTCTAGCCCCAGGGTCAGCTGTACCCCTCTAGCCCCAGGGTCAGCTGTACCCCTCTAGCCCCAGGGGTCAGCTGTACCCCCTCTAGCCCCAGGGTCAACTGTACCCCCTCTAGCCCCCAGGGTCATCTGTACCCCCTCTAGCCCCAGGGTCAGCTGTACCCACCTCTGGCCCCAGGGTCAGCTGTACCCCCTCTAGCACCAGGGGTCAGCTGTACCCCCCTCTGGCCCCAGGGTCAGCTGTACCCCCTCTGCACCAGGGTCAGCTGTACCCCCTCTGGCCCCAGGGTCAGCTGTACCCCCTCTGTAAGGTCAGCTGTACCCCCTCTAGCACCAGGTCAGCTGTACCCCTCTAGCCCCAGGGTCAGCTGTACCCCCTCTAGCCCCCAGGGTCAGCGCAATCTCAAATGTTGTTTCTTGCCATCATTGTAAGCCTGCCACACACACTATACAATACATTTATTAAACATAAGAATGAGTGTGAGTTTTTGTCACAATCCGGCTCGTGGGAAGTGACAAAGAGCTCTTACAGGACCAGGGCACAAATAAGAATATAAGAATAATCATTCATTTTAAGCTCTTATTTAACCATCTTACATATAAAACCCTATTTGTTCATCTAAAATTGAGAATAACTCACCACAGGTTAATGAGAAGGGTGTGGTTGAAAGGATGCACATAACTCTGCAATGTTGGGTTGTATTGGAGAGAGTCTGTCTTAAATCATTTCCCACACACAGTCTGTGACTGTATTTAGTTTTTATGCTGGTGAGGGCCGAGAATCCACATAGGTACGGGTTGCAAAGGCCATCAGTATCTTAGTGCGATTTGCCAAGGCAGGATACTCTGAGCGGCAGCCCAATCAAAAATCTGGCAGTGGCTTCTGATTAAATTAAATTTTCACAGAACCGCTTGTTTGCAATTTCGATGAAGCTCTCTTGTTCAGATATTGGTAAGTGGACTGGAGGCAGGGCATGAAAGGGATAACGAATCCAGTTGTTTGTGTCATCCGTTTTTCGGGACTATATCATTTGACAATGTCCGTAAGCTTGACATTTGCACACAATCCACTCAGGGGGAAAGACCTGTGTGTTGTTCTTCAGACTATATCAACCTGTGTGTGTCATTTGACAATGTCCGTAAGCTTGAGTTCATTTGCACACAAAAAAAATCATACAATGATGGAAAGACCTGTGTGTTGTCCTTGTTAATGCAGACAGAGAAGAGCTCCAACCTGTGTGTTGTTCTTGTTAATGCAGACAGAGATGAGCTCCAACTTAATCATTGCGGAGAGTCCCTGTAATCCTAGATTTAGATAATTCAGGCGAGAAAAAACATCACCCAGATAGGCCAGTCGTGTGAGAAACTGGTCATCATGCAAGCGGTCAGACAAGTGTCATCATGCAAGCGGTCAGACAAGTGTCATCATGCAAGCGGTCAGACAAGTGAAAAGGATGGATACTCTTTAAGGATCCCCTTTTTAAAAATGTTAAGGTCTCTACTTGACACTAAGGGGATGGATATGGGGTAAAGGTCTCTACTTGGCACTAATGTGATGGATATGGGGTTAGGTCTTTACTTGGCACTACGGGGATGGTTAAGGTCTCTGCACTAAGGGGATGACACTAAGGGGATGGATCTCTATGGGGGATTAGGTCTCTACTTGGCACTAAGGGGATGGTTAACAAGGTCTCTACTTGGCACTAAGGAGATGGATAAGGGGTAAGGTCTCTACTTGGCACTAAGGGGATGGATATTGGGGTGGATATGGGAGTAAGGTCTCTACTTGACACTAAGGGGATGGATATGGGGTGAGCCTAGAGATAGACTAGTATCCTGTCCAAGGGATGTACCTGGATGTTCATTATTTCAATCGGGACAGAGTGGGCTGCTTACCCAGTTGGTGGCAGGTTGACTGAGCCAATCCTTAGGAATACTAGCTGTCGTCAAGGCCTCAGTTAATGGGGATACTAATCAAATCCAGTATTTGGCTCTACAGCTGGCTAGGGCAGTTGGTGGCTGTCTTGGGGACTGAGGTCCAATCCCTAAGACTACCAAGTCTTCTTGGACCTGCTTATCCTTACAACTGCTACAGGTTGTCTCTATGGACCTTAAGCAGTAGAGCCAGTGTTATAATATCGTACAATAGAATAAGAAAGGTATTAGTGGTTAAATGCTGCAGCTAGACCCAACACATCTCTCTAGGACTACTGTATTAGTGGGGCTTTAAGTCTCCTACACCCCCATGAGGCCCCAATCCCCTAATCCCCCCACAGGGAGGTTAAACCATCCACGGC